>NC_134487.1:17350911-17560911 GCF_040206685.1 Ascaphus truei
AAATTAATATACAGGGTTGATGGCCCTTAAGATTACAAGGCTGTAGTATAAGAGAAAAAATATTGGTAGCTTACAATATGAAAAAAAAAAAAAAATGCCCTTTTCGGTTGGTAAATTTATAATGAAGTTCATATTCGTATCATGTGAATACTTAATGTTGTACTGAGGAGTTAGCTCAAGTATTTCAGGTAGGACGCTCACCCCAGTGAGGTCCATGGCCGCTCACCCCAGTAGGTGTGAGCTGGGGAGGGGGATATGTGACATAGTCCAAAGATGTTAGGCAGCTTTCTGCCCCATTTTAGAGCAGAAAGTGCAGGAATAGCTAAAAATGATCCGGTCCACAGCTTCACATTAACTCAGGCAGCTGGATGGAAAATCCAGACCACAGATTACAATGGCTCTAGTTCTCCCTCACCTGCTCTTCTAATCACATGCACAGGTATTTAGAGCAGAGAGGTTTTGCATTTCTCTCTCTCTCCTTAGAGCCTGGGGGCTGGGGGTGTCGCTACTCTCCTGCATCCAGTATCGAGGTTGACGGCCTCTCCACGTATGACAGTACCAGAGGATTTGCCTGGACACCACGAACAGATAAGACCAAACAAATGTTTACTGCTGTTGCTAAAAGACTGTGCTGTATCTAAGTGACCCTAAATGAGAGGGCATTGTTTTAAGCTGGGGAACCAGGTTAGTTGGCCAGCAGCTGTTAGAGAGACTGATTCTATGTGTAGTTAGATCCCTGAAAGGGATAGGATTTTGTTATATAATTTGGTTTCTTTTTACTTGAAATAACAGTGTGGGAAATACTGTAACAATGAAATGAGTGAACTGCTGAATGAAAGTATCTGAGTACCTCTAACCTACACATGTTAAAGCTGCAGTACCTTACTTGGATGAAAATAAAGCAGGCAGAAGCCTGAGTTAAGCAGCTTAATACTTTGCATGATCCTGTTTTTGTATTAAATAACCCTAGAAGACTGTGTCGGGAAGAACCCAGACAGACGTCAGCACTACAAAAGAGGGGCGTTTGTCACATATGGTGGAGAATGCGGGCAACACTAAAAAAAAGTCTGTGGGTTTGCAAATAAATGCGGGGGTTTAAAATGGCCGCCGAGCTGAACTAAAGTACAGATGCTATGAGTGAAGTCTGTCCCACTGTGTATATCAGTTGTGCTTCTAGCATACACAGAGAATGTGCGAAGTGTGGATGCAATAGCACCCTGAACCCAAACAGAAAACCAAAATGTTTTGCTTAAAAAAAAAAAAATTGCATCTAGCAAGTGCTGTTTGTAAAGCTAATGCCTTTTGCTGAAGTGAGTGAATTTGCAGCTAGCAAGTGCTGTATGTAAGCTGCTGAAGTGAGTGAAATTGCAGCTAGCAAATTGTCCCTGCCGGGTTTCTAAAATGGCCGACGTGAAATGTTTGTTGTGTAATGTACGTAACCATACAAAACAGTGTCCCTTCAGGCCATACTATGATCACGACCCTGGAGGAGAGCCGTACCCACAG
The DNA here is from genome assembly GCF_040206685.1 of Ascaphus truei. Classification (NCBI taxonomy): domain Eukaryota; kingdom Metazoa; phylum Chordata; class Amphibia; order Anura; family Ascaphidae; genus Ascaphus; species Ascaphus truei. Next base: position 17,352,418 of record NC_134487.1, read on the forward strand.
ATGAATTTAGTATGCTGGGCCTGTCGTGAAGTAGGTCACATGGAAGATGTGTGCCCCAAAATTTTCAAAGACAAACAGCTGCAAAAGCAAGCAACGCCCTGTGAGTGCAAGCAAGATGTGGAAGCTGATAACAGTGAGTGTGTGCCCAGGACCACTGATATCTCTGGAGCTAATAAAGAAAAAAGAAAGAAAACTGTTCCTCAAGTCACAGGGGAAGTGACCGAGCCACTTGAACCTGCACTGTCAGGACATGCGTCAGAAAGGCGCCGAGATGAGCAACAGCCCAGAGGGCCTGGCGCAATCGTCCCAGGAATGACGACACGCCTAGAGATGACAAAGGCTACTGCTACCATCATAGGCAGAGAGCCAAGCGAATCAAAGAAAACAAGAACTGACTGGAAACTATGCTATGAGATGTCCCAGAAAGATGTGCAAAACTTCATCACAGAGTTGGGGGTTTCTCGGCAAGAGGCTAGCGCGCTTAAAGCAGAGCTGGAACTCTCATGCCATGAGGTCTACGCTCGCAGCACAGAGCTGTGTACATTGAAGAAAACCTATGAGAATACCCTGAGTAATTTAGAGACTGTAAAAAGAGAGAATGTAAGTCTGACACAGAAAAATTCAGACTTGACTGACCAGATCAGTGAAGGTGATGAGAAGCTTCACCAAGCAGGAAAAGTGGAGAAGCAATTGATCCAGGAAAAGTTAGAAATGCAGGAAGCACTGCAGAATACAGAATCAGCGGCGATCCAGGCGACACAAACTGCAGAGCTCCAAAAAATGGAGGCGCTGATGCAAACCCAGAGCAAGCACCAGAAAGAGGTGAAGACCCTGAGGGAGGTCTGGCACGATCAGGTTGAAGAGCTGCAGAAGCAGATGGCTGAGCGCGAGATACAGTGCGCCAAGAGAGAGGAGGTGTCCGTCCGTCAGGTGGTTTGCCTGACACTGCGCTATAAAAGCGAGATGGCCGATATCTACAAGCAGCTGGACCACACGGCAAATGAGGGGGCCCGGCTGCAGCTGGAGCTGGACAAGACCCGGAAGGAGCACCTGCAGCTGCAGGTCAAGAATAGAGAAAATGAAACAGAGTTAAACCTCGCTCTGAAACAGATGACGGACATGGGAGAAGCGGCTAAAGTGGTTCAGTCGGGCTATCAATCCTACCTCCTAACCAAGCAAGCTGTACGTTCCTATACGTGTATCTTCAATGCTGTTGCAATATTACGATTTGCTATAAAGATGAAGTTGGAGAAAGAGATTCCAAGGCTAAAAGAGACACGGTCACAAAAGGAGACCAGGGAACGTAAACTCAATGCCCTCACTGATGACAAAGAGGAAGGAGAAAGAATTGACTTTGATTGTGCTGCTGTTATTCCAGAAACAGATAGGCACCCTCCTGAGAATATACTCCCTGATCTGGAATTCAAAAATCCAGATCCTCAATTTCATTTACGTTGTCCAGAAGATTATCAAACTAGTGGACACACCCAGGACAACACAGAAGATGTTTTAGCCAAGTGGGTGGCAGTTCCTGAAAACACAAACTTGTTGACAGATCCTGATGACATGGTTAATATGGACTACGTTTGTACAGAGGCAACTAGGTCTCCAAAACCCAAAGGCCTGGTAATGGCCACAAAAGGGAAATCAAAGATTGAAAAGAAAAAACAACGAAGGTTAACACGGCGCCTGAATAGTTCCATATCTCACCAATCTGGACCACACTGTGGAGCCAAGGAGAATCTGGTCCAAGGTTCTCATCAGAAGCTAAAGAAACAGTCCAGTCATTTGCAGGTTGCAGCGGACTATGAAATAAAGTCAAAGGATGCAATAGACTGGAAGTCAAAAAAAAAAAAAAAGTTTGGGGGAACTGACCGATTTATTTTTTTTATTACACGTGTGGACTATGTCACGGACACTTAACTATGCAAATAAGCATTTTGTCAATATTACAAAGTTATATTGGTTCTCTGTGTTGAAAATATAGCTAAACTACAAATTAATATACAGGGTTGATGGCCCTTAAGATTACAAGGCTGTAGTATAAGAGAAAAAATATTGGTAGCTTACAATATGAAAAAAAAAAAAAAATGCCCTTTTCGGTTGGTAAATTTATAATGAAGTTCATATTCGTATCATGTGAATACTTAATGTTGTACTGAGGAGTTAGCTCAAGTATTTCAGGTAGGACGCTCACCCCAGTGAGGTCCATGGCCGCTCACCCCAGTAGGTGTGAGCTGGGGAGGGGGATATGTGACATAGTCCAAAGATGTTAGGCAGCTTTCTGCCCCATTTTAGAGCAGAAAGTGCAGGAATAGCTAAAAATGATCCGGTCCACAGCTTCACATTAACTCAGGCAGCTGGATGGAAAATCCAGACCACAGATTACAATGGCTCTAGTTCTCCCTCACCTGCTCTTCTAATCACATGCACAGGTATTTAGAGCAGAGAGGTTTTGCATTTCTCTCTCTCTCCTTAGAGCCTGGGGGCTGGGGGTGTCGCTACTCTCCTGCATCCAGTATCGAGGTTGACGGCCTCTCCACGTATGACAGTACCAGAGGATTTGCCTGGACACCACGAACAGATAAGACCAAACAAATGTTTACTGCTGTTGCTAAAAGACTGTGCTGTATCTAAGTGACCCTAAATGAGAGGGCATTGTTTTAAGCTGGGGAACCAGGTTAGTTGGCCAGCAGCTGTTAGAGAGACTGATTCTATGTGTAGTTAGATCCCTGAAAGGGATAGGATTTTGTTATATAATTTGGTTTCTTTTTACTTGAAATAACAGTGTGGGAAATACTGTAACAATGAAATGAGTGAACTGCTGAATGAAAGTATCTGAGTACCTCTAACCTACACATGTTAAAGCTGCAGTACCTTACTTGGATGAAAATAAAGCAGGCAGAAGCCTGAGTTAAGCAGCTTAATACTTTGCATGATCCTGTTTTTGTATTAAATAACCCTAGAAGACTGTGTCGGGAAGAACCCAGACAGACGTCAGCACTACAAAAGAGGGGCGTTTGTCACAATACATACAGGGTAATAAATGATAGTGTTCTAAAAGCTTTCTTTGCACTATTGTAAATGATATTGGCTATGCTGCTATGCATAGATGTGTGTTAAATGTATTTTATAATTAGATAGATGTAATTTTTGGGCTTCTATGCTGTACTTTAGGTCATGGTGAGGCTTGCTTTAGTATATTGTAATTGTTGGTGTCCTATTTTGTATGATGGTAAATTGTTCTCTGTAACGGTTGCTATAGTTAATTGTGTAATTGGTATGGATGCTATTTTAATTGTTTTGGGATGTAATTCATGTATGTAAATTGATTGATGGTGACTTTATTGGATTACATTGTATAGTTCTTTTGATGTAATGCTATTTTATATGAAATATTGTATTGTTAACATTGATTTGCAGCGTCTACATGTAGCTTACATTTTATGCAGCATGTATACAATGTAAATGCAATGTGTTAAGTGGCATTTGAGGCTTTGGATTGGCATTTGATGCTTTAGATTGGATGATTATATTCGATTTGTTTAGGAAATTGCTTTTGATTTCATTGAGGATGTTATGGATCAGTGGTATTGGCATTGCCAGGATGGCTTAACCCCTTAATTACCTTTGCGATTAGTACCCGATAAGGTGATTAAGGGGTTCATTGATATGTGAATGGCATTGCAATGTATTGGCTATGTATTATTTTGGCAACGGACCACAAGGATGATGCTGGCGACGGGGCCTTCTTATTGAAGAGGTTAGTAGAATTTTCTTTATTTTACTATGCTAGTTAATGTGTTTAATAATGGCCAAATAATGTATTATCCCTATGTGGATAATAGTTATTTGGCACATTATTGTACTGTATGTGGTGGGGTGGGGGGAGGGGGTATTGGCCCCAAAGGTATGTGGTAGGACTCCCTTGTGGGTAGTGGGTGAGGGTGGTTAGGCCTCAGGGGTGGGGGGGTAGTGGGGTAGGGTATGTGGGTGATGGTGGGTTAACCCCTTAATGACTGTAGCGTTAATAACCGCTATGGTGATTAAGGGGTTAGGGGACATTACATTGGATGTTTTAATTCTTGTGTCTGTTTTGCAGAAGCGGATGGGGCATGGGTAGGATGAAGATGAGGATGGCCTTCATCGTGGCAGCCGGACATGGGTGAGTGCTACATGTATTTAATGAATTTATTGTTCTGTATGTATTTTAAATGGACACATGCACTATTACCCATTTGTGGATAATAGTCATTGTGCCCATTAATATACTGTATGTTAGGGGGGTATAGGTGTTGTTGGTGTAATATATATATGTATATATATATATCTTTAATTAGTGTGGGGCTGTTGTGTGTGTTTTCTTTTTATTGTGGGTAGCGGGGGTGGGGGAAGGGGGTATTAGCCCCAACGGTGGTTTGTTTAGGGCTTGCGGGTTGGTAGCGGGAGGCCTTAACCCCTTCATGACCGCAGCGGTATTAACTGCAATAAACCTGGCACGACTGTTTAACCCCTTCATTGCCTTAGCGGTTAGCCGCTCGGGTAATGAAGTGGCCTTTAAATGCATTTTTCCTGCCTCTGATGCATGCCGGGGGGCTCCGGTGCTGGTATTAATGGTATCAGCTCAGGAGACCCTCGGCATCAATCCCAGCCAGGAAAAAGTCCTGAATTTTTTCTAAGTGCCGATCCGCCACTCATCAGCAGCCTCTCACCATCAACTTGCCAACTTTTTCTTGCGTGCCTGATTAGCCAGAAAAACGCCATTCTAGAGTGGCGAATAGCTCCGCTAAGCTACTCGCCACTACTAGAATACAGCGTGGCGAAAATGTTTAAATTTTAAGCGGAAAGTGCCTTCTCGCCTCACCACCGGCGGGAAAAAAAAACCGCCAACCACACTGGCCGATTTTTTGATTCTCGTCCCTTACTGAATAGGGGTAGCCATTTTGGGCGGGAAAGTGGCGAGAATTGCCTTTCCGCTGCTTACTGCATGAACCCCTTAGTCTCTATCTCAGGGTTGGGGGTCTATGCCCCTTACAAACAGTTCAAAGGTGTGTGGTGGTAAGTTACCTTCTGGCCCAGTTTACACCTCTCTGACTAATTTTAAAGTCCTCCAGCAGGCTTCTCTCCACAGTGGTCCTGGGTCCAGTGCCTTCCTGGGTTAGAGAGACTTGACCCTGTCTGATCTCTCCAGCAGTACAGGGTGTCTCCCTGGACCAGAGATCTCCTTGCAGTCACTCCTGCTGGGTTTTCAAAGTCTGCTAATGAGCCAGGTGCAGACTGATTACTTGCTTCAGGCTGCAGGTTAACCAGTTGAACTCAGTAGCTAAAGATACGATTTTCCATCAAAGCCTTTAGACAGGGAAGAGATCCCGTCACAGGGACCCTTAGCTCTAGATTCACAATATAGTGAGCTGTGCGGCTGTAGCCCTGTTCCTAGACCAGCTAGGTGTGACGACAAGACAAGCCTAGAGTGAGTTCACAAGATTTGCCCAAGGTGGAAGTTGAAGATAGGATGATTTCAAACCTAAATATTAATTATGCTATATTCTCTATATTCATATATATTCAGCATATAACTGGTTAATTTAGTGTTACGTTGTTAGAATTATATTGAACAATGATTAGCTGCAATGATAAGAACATAAAATAAGTCTGAAGAAAGGCAGGTGAAGAAAACTTTGCTAAGTTGTAAGAGTTTGAATTGAAAGGTTAGTTAAATAAGTTAGTAAGACTATACAGTACAACGGAGAGAGGTATTAAAGGATTCAGAACCAAGTTAATTCTGTTTTTTTGTGACAGACCAAAGAGTTTCTTCTATGTCACAGTAAATATTGCTAAATTAAGCAGTGTTCTAAGATTGATAATTAACCAAGAGTTTTTTGAGCTTAGAGTGAGAAAAACAAGTGAGACTGTTTCAGAGAAAAGTATAAAGATTGCATTTGAATTTATGAAATTCAGAATCCTTTACCACCAAGCAAAGAACAAGCGAAGATTCTCCACTCTATAACTATATGCCTGAATGATGAAACCTGATGATAACTGAAATTATGATGTGAAAAATGTATTCTATTTTGTCCCTGATTAAATTAAGAAAAAAACTGTGCCGCGGACTATTTGATATATACCCTATTTCCTCGATTGTAAGACGCCATCGATTCTAAGACGCACCATTGATTTAATAAAAAAAATTGGGGGGGGGGGGGGGGGGGGAAATCCCACTATATTAAATGTGCAGAATTTTTGTTTATTTTTTAACTAGCAGGGTCACATGACACTTCAATAACCAATGGGGAGAGAGAGGCAGACACAGAATGGGGAGCAACAGGCAGAATGGGGGGAGAGAGAGAGAGAGAGAATGGGAGGGGGGAGGAGAATGGGGGGGAAGGAAGAGAATGGGGGGGGAAGAGAATGGGAGGAGGAATATAATGTGGGGGGGGGGAGTTTGAGAATGGGGGGGGAAGAGAATGGGGGGGAACAGAACGGGGAGGCCGTTTCAGTGCTGCTTACTGTGTCTTGGTGCTGGATCCGTGCAGGCTGGGCATTGATAATGCAATGATGGGCGCCAGGAACTTTATTCATACAAACCATATGTGGTGGCCCCTGAGGAAGCTCTTTGAATGAAGCGCGTAGGGTGAGTGTGCAGACCATTTGGAGCCTCCTGGAGTTGTGAGGAGAACTATTCTGAGGATCGTGAGCCAAGTCTTCTTGGTCTTTTCCCCTTACTGTACCTGGACATCATTCCCTGTGGACAGCCACCACAGGTGACGTTGCCAGGAAGAAGTGACACTATCTTTATCCACCATCTGACCCAGGGTGGTCCACATGCCGGCACCTATAGCACTTATGTAAGTGTGTTACTTTAATTTGTATCAATATAAAACAATCGACACTATCTGTGTCCTCTCGGTTCCGTTCTTCACACATGGGAACCACCCCATCCTTCCTACCCTGTTGCTGAGGGAGGCCCTTCAGCAAACACCTGAAGAAATCTCCTATGAGTTGGTGACTCTAACCGCGCCACCCTTATTTAGCTTCACAATTGGGAGTGAGATACTTTGTAACCGTCATTGCACTTATTGGTTCAAACGGAATTGCACTATTGTTGTTGTTTTTTTCTTGTTTTTCACATACCCGGGGAGTATTTGCGCTCTTGATACTTTGCTTCAGTGTACCTGGTTTGGACTTTGGATTGAGTCCTTTTTTCTGGAGCAACACTACTCCCATACATGATATATGTAATCATATTATCACTAGTGTGCTCACTAGGTGTACAGGTGCGCCGACGAGTATTCTCAAACTTGCCTTGGAAAATCTGGGGCTATCACCAACAAGACCCAGGTGCATGCTGGGTACATGCTGCAACATTTCAGTGACATTTCTGCAGAGACTAATGGCCCATTGGATTAACACAGCAAGGGTCCCTGGCATTCCCATTCAGATTGAATGGGACTGCCAGGTGCCCCTGCTGTTAATCCGATGGACCATTAGTCTGTCTGCAGAAATGTCACTGAAATGTTGCAGCATGTACCCAGCATGTACCCAGCATGTACCCAGCATGTACCTGGGTCTTGTTGGTGATAGCCCCAGATTTGTTTTAGAATACTCGTCAGCACTACAGTATCAGTATAACGGTATGTGTGCTTGAAACCCCTTTTTTCCTCATGTAACAATGTATATTGTACTTGTTGTGCAATACCATCTAGCAATATATCTAGTGGGTGTGACTAGTCACTGATAGGGATTTCAGAAAGGGGTGACAGGCACCCTCACAGTGCAATCTATTGTGCACTGGGTGAGAGCGGCATAAAATTGTGCAAATACAGTACCTACACGATTTAAGAACTGTGGGACGTTGTTGCTATCCCTTTATTAATACGTATTGTATCTGTAATTGCACCTTTTATTATCAGATACCACAATCCCAGAAATGTAGTTTAATTACACACTGTTGTATCAAGATATTGTGAAGAAGATTTGTCTGTTACATATGTAAATCTTTGGATATATGAGTGACCTTCATTTGTACTATTTATATTCACATACTGTTTATATTCCATCACCATGCATAAGGACATTTAAAGATAGAATGTTGAATATACAATTTGAACCTTAGATAATACACAATTGTACCCAATTGAGTGCACCATCTCTTTGTAAGCATTTGCCGATAAGTGTCAGAACAATCCACGGAGCAAGGTGGATTGAATTTTACAATTATCCGGGAGGTATTTAAACCCCAGAGGATGCACCATCACAGAGAACCTGAGGAAGCAGAGACATCTGCGAAACGCGTTGTTCTACTGTAGACGTGGACTTTTGGCATCCGACAGCCACCTTAGTTTGTAGGATCCGCTGCGATACAGCCCTGCATACTGGACGCGGTAGCAGGGTTCTTTCTGCGCCCAGCAGCCAAACTGCCTCCGTCGGAGTCAGCACTACATGTGAGTGCATGCTACTGCGTGTTTTAATAAATGTATCTACTTTCTTGTTAAACATACCCTTTCTGTGTATATTGTTCTACACTGGGAAACAACATCTGAGACTGGGAGAACATACATCTACCACGCATCGGTGATCCAAGTTGCGGTCCTAGGGAAGAGAGAGGAACCATGAGGGATAGCACTTAAAGACACCATGCAGGGCTCTTCTGCTCTCACATGGCCGTGTGAGTAATATTATTGATATTTACCCCACCACACTGGCCCGATTCGCACGCCTGTAACCATTGCACATTGTTGCTGACTGAATGATATTACATATCTATGCTTTTCTTTTTATCTATTCTATACATCTGACTCTGCGCTCACCACATTACTTCTATCATTAAGGACGGGGCTACAAGTCTAGAAGGGAGGGGATAATTTCTTCTTTTTCGTACTTTTATATAAAGATCAGAAATTGATCAGTTTTTTTTCTTTGTGTATCTTCTTCCCTACAAAAACACCACTGTGTACATTATTGGAGAATTACTATTAAGGACTGATTTTAAGAGTCTCGTTATGGAGGGTTCTTGTGGGTTTTTTTGTTATTGTACTGACTCATCTTAAGGTGCATTAGTAGAACTTTTGAGTGGTGTTTTGTAGACTGAAAATGTAACAGATTTAATTTAAGATAAACTTCAGGAAGTAGAGGTGATAGTACTGTAGGTGTTTGACCACAGACAATGTTTCCATCCATTGTATCTTTGAGCAACATATTGCCTAATTCTCTATTTACCAGGTAGATACCCTGTAAATTACCAAGAAATATGTTATTTCATTACTTTCTAACAAAAGTGACCTCCCTTAGTCTCTCCTGAACCCCTCTGACCCCTCTCCAAATTCCCTGGTCCCTTAAATAGAACAAGAGCCAATAACAGCAGATAAAGGTCAGGATTTGCCGACAGATTTACCTCGGCGTAGGACTAGTTTTGACCGAGCCCCCCTCCCCCCACCCACATACCTCCCTTCCATGTTGGCGGTCATGCGAGCCCCATTTTATTACCTCCCCTCTCACTCAATCCCCCCTCACACTCACTCCTTCCTCCCCCATGGCCTCACACACACACACACTTTCCTTCCCCCACACACAATCCCCCCCGATACCCATTCCATTCCTCCCCACAATACCCCATCCCCTCCCACACCCCAAATGCAATACCCCCCTGCCACACATAATGCAATACCCCTCTCCCACACCATTCAACATTCAGCATTCGTCTGCTTACAAAGAGAGGCCCCCCATCTCACACCACACAATAACCCCCCCTCCCCCACACACAATTCAATTACCCACCCCCACACAATTCAATAACCTCCAAAAACACACAATTCAATAACCCTCTCCCTCCCCCCACACACACAAATTCAATAATCCTCCCCACCCCCCCACCCCCACACACAAATTCAATAACACCCCCTCCCCACAGACACACAATTCAATAACAACCCCTCCCCACATACACAATTAAATAAACCCGCCACACACAAACATACACACACACAATTCAATACCACCCCTACACAAACACATACACAATTCAAAAACCCCAACCCCCCCACGCCACACACACACACAATTCAATATCTCCCCTCCCCCCCCCCACATACACACAATTCAAAAGGATGTCTTCTCTCTACCCCCTTTGTATCTAAAGCCCTCTCCCGCCTTAAACCTTTGTCACTGACTGCCCCACACCTCTGGAATGCCCTAATTGTTAATGTTCAGAGTTGCTAAGAAATCGCAGCACCAGGTAACTAAGCAACTGGTATATCCATACCGGTATAGATAAGTGGTCCTAAGTTCCCTGCACAATGATCATGGCCATTTGGGCACAGACAAAATAATGGGATTAGTGAAAGATCGATTCTATTGGCCCAGAATGTCTAGGAATATTGTAAGAACTGCAGAAGGTGAGTGCCCAGAAGGACTTTGCCTAGCAGGGCCGCAACTAGAGTTGTCAGGTGGCTTCTCCAAAAATGGTGAAAGGTGTGACGCGCTCGAGACACACACGCACGACTGTGAGACACATGCTTGAGACACACACACACCTCTCTTCTCTCTCCACTCCATGCTGTTTCCTCCTCTCAGCCCCACCATCAGGCTCTTGACACCTCCTCCTGATTGCTTCTGGGTAAAGCAGCCAGCCAATCAAGATGGAGGATGCTGCCCAGCCCCCTAGCAACAGCCCTGCTCTTTTCCCTGCTCGAGGGAAATCCCATGGTCTCCCAAGCCGGTCAGTTCACTATGTCCAGAGAGGTAATACTGGACACATACATGTCCAGTATTACCTTTCATTTTTTACTGGACAGAGTGTCCAAATACAGAACAGTCCAGCTCAATACTGGACACCTGGTAACCCTACTGAGCCCAGCAGTGCAGCCTGAGCTTGGGGCCAGCATCAAGTGACAGGGAGACACCTCACACCCCATGGACCTGGATGATGAATGGCAGCTGTAGATGTTGAGAAAAGCTTTTCAGACCTGGAAGAACCCAAACCTGTGAAAAAGTTATTCAAGTGTATAGTATTTAGGGGGTGGGGCGGTCTCATTTACTGTAACGCCACGTCTGATATGCCTCTCTCACCCTGTTTCCCACCCCCTTCTCTCTGCTTCTCCCCCCATCTTCTCTTTCTGTTTTCACCCTTTCACTCTGTTTCTCCCCCTTCTCTCTCTGTTCCACCCTTCTTTTTCTCTCGCTCCTACTCTCTCCATTTCTCCCCCCCTCTCTCTGTTTTCTCTCCCCTTCTCTCTGTCTTTCTCCCCCTCCCCTTCTCTATGTCTCTCCTCCACTGTTTCTCCCCCATCATCATCATCATCAACATCCTCATCATTTCATTTCCACCATCATCATCTTCATCCTCATCATCTCATTCCCCCCATCATCCTCATCTTCTCATTCCCCCATCATCATCCTCATCCTCATTCCCCTCATCATCATCATCATCCTCATCATCTCATTCCCCCCATCATCATCCTCATCCTCATCATCTCATTCCCCCCATCATCATCCTCATCATCTCATTCCCCCCATCATCATCCTCATCCTAATAATCTCATTCCCCCCATCATCATCCTCATAATCTCATTCCCCCCATCATCATCCTCATCCTCATCATATCATCCCCCCCACCATCATCCTCATCATCTCATTCCCCCCATCATCATCCTCATCATCTCATTCCCCCCATCCTCATCCTCATCATTTCATTCCCCCATCATCATCCTCATCCTCATCATCTCATTCCCCCCATCCTCATCATCTCATTCCCCCATCCTCATCCTCATCATCTCATCTCATTCCCCCCATCATCATCCTCATCCTCATCATCTCATTCCCCCATCATCATCCTCATCCCCATCATCTCATTCCCCCATCATCATCCTCATCCTCATCATCTCATTCCCCCATCATCATCCTCATCCTCATCATCTCATTCCCCCATCATCCTCACCCTCATCCTCATCATCTCATTCCCCCATCATCATCCTCATCATCTCATTCCCCCCATCATCATCCTCATCCTCTCATTCCCCCATCATCATCCTCATCCTCACCCCCCTCCTCATCATCATCATCCTCATCATCTCATTCCCCCATCATCATCCTCATCCTCATCATCTCATTCCCCCATCATCATCCTCATCCTCATCCTCATCCTCATCATCTCATTCCCCCCATCATCATCCTCATCCTCATCCTCATCATCTCATTCCCCCATCATCATCCTCATCCTCTCATTCCCCCATCATCATCCTCATCATCTCATTCCCCCCATCATCATCCTCATCCTCATCATCTCATTCCCCCCATCATCATCATCTCATTCCCCCCATCATCATCCTCATCATCTCATTCCCCTCCTCAACCCATTAAATAGTATTTCTTCTTACCTATAGGATCTCCTGGCAGACAGCATCGGAAGCTGTCACTGCAGTTTCTGGCGCCAGTGTCATGGGCTCCGCCCCCACCGTCCTCTGACTGCAGTGACAGCTTCTGCTGTAACCTACTCATCCTCTCCACTCCGCACTCGAGTCGCCTCACTGCACCCGGCCCGCCCCACTCAGCACCAGCACTTCCTGCCAGCCGCTGCCACCGCACTCGCGCTTCCTGTGCTGCACTCGCAGTCTAGAGAGTGGTAATACCGGACACAAATGTGTCCGGTATTACCCCAATCTTTTCCCTGGACACAAAGCAAAATTACCGGTCTGTCCGGTTCAAAATCGGACACCTGGCATCCCTAGCACACCATTGACCAATATCACCAGCAGTGGACCACTGGACTTCTTGTCCCTAGAGTCAGATAGCAAAAAGACCAGTAATATTCTAGTGGTGACAGATCACTTCACCCTATGCAAGCATTTCCAACAAAGGACCAACTAGCCACTACGGTTTTATTAATATTAATTATAATTAATTATTTATTACTTCGTCCATTATGGATTGCCAGCCAGGACACACTCTGACCAAGGACAGGACTTTGAAAGCCGATTAATGAAGGAATTACTTTGCATATGTGGGGAAAAGAAGTCCAGTCAAGTCACCCACAGGGAGATACGCAACCCGAGAGATTCATTAGAACCCTGTTGAATATGACGGGCACCGTAAATAATCAAGGAAAGAAATTATGGAGTCAGCATGTGCACCACCTAATGTCTTCTATATAATATATACCCTGTTCACTTATTTAACTATGTATTTGTAACCATGTATTATTTGTCATCATAACTCTATGCCAAGGACATACTTGAAAACTCTCAATGTATTACTTCCTGGTAAAACATTTTATAAATGTAGCCAGGTCCTCTCTGGCTCCCCGGACCTCGGGTTCTCTTTACTTTACCCCCGACAGCGTGAGGGCAGTTGCAGGGGCAAGCGCGTCGCCGGGGGCTCCTGGCGGCATTCGCCACAGGGCGCCGCCATGTTTCATGCGGTCGCGCATGCGCAGTGCAGTCGTGCATGCGCAGCATAGAGTCAGGAGTTGCGGCGGGCATTACAGTATCGCGCATGCGCAGTGAGGTTCGCGCACGCGGCCCTAATGTTAAAGAGCTCTGTAAAGGACTACAACACCCAGCAGCCTTTGGGGACTGCCCTATGATCCCTATCACATGCAGCCAGACAGCCAATAGAGCTTGCAGCTTCCATGCGAGTCAGTTGGATCCAGGAAGAGATTGGGGAAGGTAGGGTACAGAGAGCAGTGCTCTGCTGTACTAGGCCAGAGAATACCCCAGGCCCCAGGTAGGCCCCACTCCCCACCAAGGTTAGTGGGTAAGCTCATAGGGACAGGCCCTAAGGTAGGGACCCTGCCCCATTATATGTGTAATAGTCAGGGACACAGTGTCTGCTGCAATTTCTGAGGATCTGGTCTGAGGGTCAGATCACTGTTTGCTGTGTGCTGATTGAGAGACTGGTCTTCACAGTGGGATCGTCTGTCGAGACCCCATCCCACGCGGAGCACAGTCATCGCGGCGTCGGTAGATCCTTTGAGAAGATTGTCATACCCTGGTGCTGGGAGCATCTGGGCAGGTATCTACACCTTCTACACGTGCACCAACCTTCTGTTCATATGTGACAGGCCTGATCACACACACTTGGGTGGATTGGGACTAATGGGACACAGGGTTGGGGGAGGAAGGTGTGGGGTGACAGCTTAGTTAGGGGCTAGTGTTGCAGCTGTCAGTATTGGCAAAGTGTTATGCATATAGCTGTTGCTGTGTGTTATGTATAGAGCTGTTAGTACTCTGTGATACTGTCGCGGCCGAGTTTATTTAAACATTTACCCGGTCTCGGCCGCGACAGTAAACGGGCGCACGCCGGGGTGTCCCGTGCGCGCGCCGAAGCCTCGGAGGAGCGGTCCTCCGATCGGGGCTTCCCCTTCGCCTCTCCGGGTCTGCCGGGTCCCCTGGAACCCCCCACCGCCGTCCCCTACATCGCGGCACACCAGGGCTCCCTCGGGGAGCCCTGGGCATGCGCGCAGAGGGCGCAGGCACCCGATGAAGCGTGACCGCGCATCGGTGACGCGCGGCACGCCGAGGGGATTTGGCTAGCAAGCCGGGAAATCTCCCGGCTTGCGGAACTAGCCGTTTTTAAATAAAGTGTGTCGCCTCTGTATATGTTATGATGTTATGTTTCTGATCCCTATAGTAAACCCTTTTAGCCATAATCTTTGCTCTGGGCTGGTTACTTTTTGGATGTTCCTATGTGAGGGCCATTCTACATTTGCAGAATCCCACATAGGTGGAGGCGCTGACCGAACAGATGTTCCAGGAGCACCCCAGTTTCCCATCAGCGGAAGCTCAGGCCTCCTGTGAGCTTGCAGGTATATTGAACCACACCTGGTAACGTATAAAGAATCCCTCACATGCACTCTATCTGCGATTGGGGGGGGGGGGGGAATATGTGTTACATAAATAAATAAATATGTAACGGGTATTCCCTCCTGCCTGACCCACCCTATCTCATATTGGCCCGTGTGGTCTAACCAAACCCCATTACATGGTCGTGTCTGGTGGTGCACCTGTTGGCAACAGGACTCCTGAGTCTCCCGCATGATGGTGTTAGGGGATGTCATCCAGACAGGCAGCTGAGGTAGTGGGTGCGAGTCCTAACTATATCACGTGCAGCGCCTCAACCTCATCAGGATCTATGCGTCCGCAGGGAGATGGTCCTGATGAGGAACTCCTTCCCGGTGGTGATCGCCCCTGTAGAGTA
Source organism: Ascaphus truei (assembly GCF_040206685.1). Lineage (NCBI taxonomy): Eukaryota > Metazoa > Chordata > Amphibia > Anura > Ascaphidae > Ascaphus > Ascaphus truei. Next base: position 17,367,607 of record NC_134487.1, read on the forward strand.
ATTTCACACTCACACCTTGGGGTTCTCATTGAACAAGTCATATTTATTGTTGCTTGGTGGTATGGGCCAGCTGCCCCTCACAGGTAGCCTCTCAGCCGCACATCGCTCCGTGCTTCCCTTAAAAAAGGTACGCCCTCCCAATGAAGTGGGATCCCCTCTTTCTCGCAGGGAGATCACCCCTGTGCCAGGTCCCTGGACACAGTGTGGCCTTGGCCGGCTTGATGTAGAATTGGGCCACTAGTTACGGCACTAGTCGGCCCCTCTTTACCCAAGTCTTATTCTCCTCCAACTCAGAACAAGCTGCTTCACCTTGCAGCATCAACCCTGCAGCAATAACTAACTTTAGGCAGTGCGGTGCCTTATATACCTCAGGAGGCAGGCACATCTCTGATGTTACTAACCGGGGACTCAGAGCATGTAGCCACTCCCATCCATACATAGGGCACCTCACCAGGGTGTGAGGGCAAACCTCCATGATTACTGCTGGCATTCCTGTAACTTACCAGGTTTTGCTGCCAGCAGGAGAGATGACTGTAGACCATTGTTATGCATGGCTACAAATAAATAACCCCAGTCCACGAGTATCACTGTACCAAGAATGACTCCACCGGGTGTTCACCCCATTACCTAATGTTTAGATGGGAAGCTTGATTTACCCATGGACCTGTGTTTTGGAGTAACAGAAGATGACACATCCCCGACCACATACATGCAGTATGTACTGAAGCACATGGAGTAGTTATAAGAAGCATACAGACTGGCCACTACTATGGCTGATACGAATAATCATTATTCTCCCTTTATATATTTGGATAATGATGGCAGCATAATTAGTTTAACAAATGCGCAACGTCTGCACCGACAATCTATCCCTATATTCAACAGTTTATAGTCCTATAACAAAAGAGTTGGAGGTAAATGTAGAGTTGGTTAGTATTCAGTAATTAAAAAAAATATTTTAAATGATTTTATATTTCTTAAATGACACCAATTATTTATACTTAACCCAAAAAACATGCTACTGCCATTAGTTTACTAAGATGCACCTAAGGAAACATTAACCTCTTCCCTGCCCAAGGGCCCTGCATTAAGTTATTTTAATTGGGGCAGTCTCTCATCAGAAGCCAGCCATCTGTGTCTTATAGAGAAGTAGGTACCACTAAAAGTATCTGTTTTGTGAAGTTCTTAATTCTAAGGCTAAAGCCCCGCTCCCTCAGTCAGCGCGCCCGCACTGCATGCAGGCAGCGCGCTGAGAGGCACAGACCGCTATCTGCGGTCTGTAGGGAGCGGGAGCCAGTGTGGGGGGGGGGAGCGTGGTTTGAGCGGGGGGGGGCATGGCTTGGGCAGGCCTCCCTACGAGCTTCTTCCCTGCTCCACTGCTTACCTCCTCATTGGCTCACACACGCACCACGTGACGCGTCAACGCTCCAGAACACCTTCTTCTGGTAGCACTGGCCGGCTTACGCGTCACAGCACGTAGTGAGCCACGGAGGGAGGAGGCAGCGGGGACCAACAGAATGCAGGTAAGGGGCTTGTGGCGCACGTGCACGCGGCCGCACGCGCCACCGGACGCAGCGGGACCAAGCCCTTAGGCTGCACTTATAGTGACGGCGACAGCAACGTGATGTCGCGTCAAACAAATGCATTGCCACCGTCGCGTGTGATTATAGTAAGCGCTTCGCCAGCACTATAAGCGTAGTCTAAGGTGAACAATAGAAGCATGTGGAAATGAGACTTTCCATACCTCATGCTCACACAGCACTGGGGAATTCCACACCTTTCTTACCACGACGGCAGTGTCACGTTAAGTACGCAGAGTATATGATACTATCTTCTTCTTTTTCCACCTAAGTCTACCCTCTCCCATAGAACAAAATCACCCTTGTGTGCTGGGGGGACAAGAAACGAGTGATGTATCAAGGCAATTTTGGAGCAAACATTAATATTTATGTAACCCCCTGTGATTTTTTTGATGGAAATGCATTGTTTTTTATGCTCTTTTATTGCCCCTGTATGTAATGTGTATATATATATGGATAGACATATAGGGATAATAAATGATTGATTTGCTAATGTTTATGTTTTTTTCATGTATCTCAAATGTATTTAGCTGCTTGATTTCTACATTGCTGTGTGTGTAATTTAATTTTTATTTAGTTACATGTCATTTTTAATGCTCTTTGCAGTAGTATATTTCAGGGGCTTGCTTTTAAATAATGGCTTGTTTCTGGTAGTTAGATTTGTATGATGGTGGTTACTTTGAAGTAGAATTATTTTCTCAATGGTTTGGATTTAGGAATTGAATAGTGAATTGTATAATTGATTTGGATTGTATTGTAATTGATTTAGGAAATTGATTAATTGATTGATTGATACTTTCTATTTGATTTTGTGTATGGCATTGTATGTTGTTGTTCATAGTGTATTTTATTTTTAAATTGATTTTGCATAGTGTTACATGATGCACAGATTAATTGCATCATGTACACACTCCAATGCAATTGTTTGACATTTGATATATATATTCAGTGTTCGACAAATCACCCAAAAATCTACTCGCCCAACCAAAAAATCTACTCGCCACCTAGTCCCGCCCCCAACCCTGCCCCTAGTCCCGCCCCCAACCCCGCCCTAGTCCCGCCCCCAACCCCGCCCTAGTCCCGCCCCCAACCCCGCTTTAAAATAAAATATATAAATAAAATACATTTAATAAATTCCTAGTCAGAACAATATTCGTTTTTGACATAAATGTATTTATTGTTTTTATGCATACACACACACACACATTATACTACAATTCGTCCTTGTTACGTGTGTGTAAATGTCATATCTAGAAATAAAAGCCAGGTGTAAATGACTAGTTTCCTGAACCTATTAACCAGTGTCTGGACGTCCCCGCTTCACAATATCTAAAGCAGCAATCCCGCTTGAGTCAGATCTGGAAGAAAGCAGTATAGGTTATTTTGGTGTAGTATAGGGCAGTTAAGATATATAGGGTAAATAAGAGATCCAGATCCAGAGTGTGAGTGACAGAGAGAGAGAGGGAGTGTGGGGGAGAGAGAGAGAGAGTGTGGGGGAGAGAGAGAGAGTGTGGGGGAGAGAGAGAGAGAGTGTGGGGGAGAGAGAGAGTGTGGGGGAGAGAGAGAGAGTGTGTGTGGGAGAGAGAGAGAGTGTGGGGGGGAGAGAGAGAGAGAGAGTGTGGGGGGGGGAGAGAGAGAGAGAGTGTGGGGGGGAGAGAGAGAGAGAGTGTGGGGGGGGGAGAGAGAGAGAGAGTGTGGGGGGGGGGGAAGAGAGAGAGAGTGTGGGGGGGGAGAGAGAGAGAGAGAGAGTGGGGGGGGGGAGAGAGAGAGTGAGGGGGGAGAGAGAGAGTGTGTGGGGGGAGAGAGAGAGTGTGGGGGGAGAGAGAGAGTGTGGGGAGAGAGAGAGAGTGTGGGGGGGAGAGAGAGAGAGAGTGTAGGGGGAGAGAGAGAGAGTGTGGGGGGGGGAGAGAGAGTGTGGGGGGAGAGAGAAAGTGTGGGGGGAGAGAGTGAGTGTGGGGGGGGAGAGAGAGTGAGTGTGGGGGGGAGAGAGAGTGAGTGTGGGGGAGAGAGAGAGAGTGTGGGGGGGAGAGAGAGAGTGTGTGGGGGGAGAGAGAGAGTGTTTGGGGGGAGAGAGAGAGTGTGGGGGGAGAGAGAGAGAGTGTGGGGGGGAGAGAGAGTGTGGGGGGAGAGAGAGAGAGTGTGGGGGGGAGAGAGAAAGTGTGGGGGGGGGAGAGAGAGAGTGTGGGGGGAGAGAGTGAGTGTGGGGGGGAGAGAGTGAGTGTGGGGGGGAAGAGAGAGTGAGTGTGGGGGGGAGAGAGAGTGAGTGTGGGGGGGAGAGAGAGAGAGTGCGGGAGAGAGAGAGAGTGTGGGAGAGAGGGGGAGATACAGAGGGGGGGAGACACAGAGGGGGAAATGGTGGGTGACACACAGAGGGTGGGTGATACACAGAGAGAGAGAGGGTGGGTGACATACACGACAGGAGGAAGAAGAGGAAAGGCAGCGGGACCGAGCACCACCACTGCCCCGCTCGCCACCCTCCCGTGACCATCTCCAGCTCCGCGCGGGGATCGGCGGGAAGCCAGGTAAGCGGGACAGGTGGAGAAGGGGGGAACACCCCCACTGCAATCTCCTGCCCCGCGCGGGAAGCGGGGACAGGGCGAGAAGGGGGGGAACACCCCCACTGCAATCTCTTGCCCCGCGCGGGAAGCAGGGACAGGGCGAGAAGGGGGGGACACCCCCACTGCAATCTCCTGCCCCGCGCGGGGATCGGCGGGAAGCCAGGTAAGCAGGGACAGGGAGAGAAGGGGGAACACCTGCCCCGCGCGGGCAGGGAAGGAGCTGAGGGGCCGCAAGATGGAGTATTGGAGAGTACTTACTCTCCAACAGATCTCCGGCCAGAAAAAATGGCCGCTCGTTGGAGGCAGGCTCATATAGAGCCTGGCCGCGCGCCCACAAAGCCTAGGAGCGCGCGCCAATCAGCTGTCAGGTAGGGGGAGTTTTTTTTTTCAGCCAGCGCGAGCAGGGAAAATTTTCAGCGCGAGCGGGGGAAATTTTAAAAAACGAACACGTGTTCTGCTTGGGCCAATATTTACTCGCCCAGGGGTTAAATCCACCCGCCCCGGGCGTGTAAATGTATAGGATTGTCGAACACTGTATATATTTGTCTAGCTGCTGGTCTGTTAGGAGAGGAGATATCATTTCTTTTTAAAAGTGCTGCTGGATTAATTTTAAGATGCAATGTGCTGCTGGTTTAATTTTATTATGTGATAATTATGAGATTCAGATTTGATGTTTTTATTTATTCATTTTTATGTAATCCTTACCCATTTATTTGTATATTGGTGTTATATATATATATATATATATATATATATATATATATGTGTATATATATGTATATATATGTATATATATATGTGTATGTGTGTGTGTGTGTGTGTGTGTGTGTGTGTGTGTGTGTGTGTGTGTGTGTGTGTGTGTGTGTGTGTGTGTGTGTGTGTGTGTGTGTGTGTGTGTGTGTGTGTGTGTGTGTGTGTGTGTGTGTGTGTGTGTGTGTGTGTGTGTGTGTGTGTGTGTGTGTGTGTGTGTGTGTATATAATCACCACCACTATTAAGGTTATGGTGGGTAAAAAAAAGTGACTAAAACCCTCCACAGTAAAGCATAAAGCAACTGTAAATATTCCAGTATATTCATTTGCATGTCTTAGACAGGTCTGCAACCCTGTCTTTCACCATTATCACCCAGCAAACAGCACTTCCACTGCAGCAAGGGATTCTGGGAAATGCCATGCAAATGAGCACACAGTGCCACTTTTTATCTCATGCTCACATTACATGAGCAACCCTTAGCCAATGCATGCTGCTTTAAACACAGCTTTTAAGCAAGGACTTGGGAGATGCAAAGTCAGTTAACCCACTCACAGACATGTTTCAACCTTGATGGGTATCATCAGTGTGAGGTTGGCTTACTGACATTTGCTCAAATGAGATAAGAGTAGGTAATCACCACCACTATTAAGGTTATGGTGGGTAAAAAAAGTGACTAAAACCCTCCACAGTAAAGCATAAAGCAACTGTAAATATTCCTGTAGGGTTGCTCATGTAATGTGAGCATGAGATAAAAAGTGGCACTGTGTGCTCATTTGCATGTCATTTCCCAGAATCCCTTGCTGCAGTGGAAGTGCTGTTTGCTGGGTGATAATGGTGAAAGACAGGGTTGCAGACATGCAAATGAATATACAGGAATACTTACAGTTGCTATATATATATATATATATATATATATATATATATATACATGTCGTGGTATCAGTACCGAACGGTATCATCTATTTATTTTTTGATTATATATATATATATATATATATATATATATATATATATATATATATATATATATATATATCACACTGTACAAATGAATGGGGGCAGGGTGGGTTAACCCCTTAATTACTGTCGTGGTTATTACCTGCTAAAGTGATTAAGGAGTTAACTGGCATTTGAAAATATTTGCTATGTTTTTTTTAGCCAACGGTGGTCGTTTGATGCCCGGATGCCCACCATTGCCAGGGGGTAAGTAGAACACAATTTATTTATGCTGGTTTATGTGTTTAATAATGGGAAAATAATCTATTATCCATATCTGGATAATAGTTATTTTGCCCATTACTGTATTGTATGTGTTAGGGGGCGGGGGGGATGTGTGTTGTATATTGCTATGTTTATTGGGGGCAATTGTCCCCAATAAACATGCTATTGTGCCTTAACCCCTTCATTGCCTTAGCGGATAGTCGCTATGGTAATGAAGCTGCTTTAATGTATTTTTATTAATAGTGTGCGGGAGCAGGGGGTCTCCTGAGCTGAACCGCATTGATTTCTGCTTCAGAGACCCCCTGCTTCCCGAGTTACAGGCCCCGGTTTGGGGCATCGGATGCAGTGTCGCCGCCATCTTTATAGCGTCCACGTCGCTTCTTGGACGCTATAAAGATGGCGGCGACATTGGCCTCCGATGCCCCATACCGGGGCCTGTAACTCGGGAAGCAGGGGGTCTCTGAGGCAGAAATCAATGCGGTTCAGCTCAGGGGACCCCCTGCTCCCGCACACTATTATTAAAATGTACATTAATGCAGCTTCATTACCATAGCAGATAGCCGCTAAGGTAAGGAATTATTGTTTATTGAAATGTGTGTTTTGACAGTAGTGTAGATGTGCAGGGGGTCTCCAGAGCTGAACCGCATTGGTTTCAGCCTCGGGACCCCCTATTTCAGGTGATACAGGCCCCGTTATGGGGTGCCGGTATCTCCTGCAGAATGTAAATGTCCCGGTCACGTGACGCGGAAGCTTTAAAGTGCAGGGGGATACCGGCCTGTATCTCCTGAAGTAGGGGGTCCCCGGACCTGAAACCAATGCGGTTCAGCTCCGGAGACCCCCTGCTGCTGTACACTATTATTAAAATGTATTTATTTTGTGTACGATCGCCTGTAACAGCCTTGCATGGAGATGCAGAATCTCCATGCAAATGTCACAGGCGGCTTATTTTTTCTATCAGCTAGCGTACGTGAAGTTTCAGTGCGCTAGCAGAGGGAAAAAACATTGCACGCACGATAAGCCAGTTTTGGGCACGTCCGATAGAAAATGGGCTCAGGGCCTTAGTGAATCGTGCCGCCGGCTTCATTTTTTATCGGACGTGCAATTTTTTTTCAGGCCAGCGCGAAAGCTCGGAGCTTAGTGCATAGCCCCCTAAGACTCATGAAAGGTTAAAGTGTCTTTATTCTGCCTAGTGATAAGGGTGGGATTAGGACATCACTCAAAGGGGTATAAAAAAAAAGCTGCAGGAGGTTCCAGGCCCTAGACTTCTGGAGGAGAGGAGTCTCACCGTGTAAAGTATATGTCTTATATGTGTAACTTTATGTGTAAATGTGTAACTTTGTGTAGAGTATGGTCACCTTCTATTATTTTGAAGTTAGGGAAGAGTGTCCCAGGGTTAGAAGTATGAATCCTGGAAGTCTGTCTGTATAAAGAACCATGTTTGTCTAATAAAGTACCTGGTGCCCGTATTTATTTATTTATAAAATATTTTACCAGGAAGTAATACATTGAGAGTTACCTCTCGTTTTCAAGTATGTCCTGGGCACCGAGTAAAACAAATAATACATGGTTACAAGTACAGTTACATAAATGAACAGGGTATACATTATATACAAGACATTGCGTGCACAGTTAAAGAAAATATATATTATGAGCGTATGGAACAGTTACAGACCAGATTAAAATGTGAGACAGCCTTAGATTTGAAAGAACTTAAACTGGTGGTGGATGTGAGAGTCTCTGGTAGGTTGTTCCAGTTTTGGGGTGCACGGTAGGAGAAGGATTAACGTCCGGATACTTTGTTGAGCCTTGGGACCATGAACAGTATCACCAACTGGTTACATCACCAGCCGGATGCCAGCAGAGCAAGTTAGTGATATGCTCTCCAACATTTGCTTTCAGTCTTAAAAAGACAATTCAATAATATAAGTCCTTTTGAAGATGCAAAGGATAGGCTGCTGGGGCTAGTGAGGTGTATAAACAATAACCATAGCACTTTGGTGACTGCAAAGTCAAATAGCAGGATATCTCTGTCCCTGAAGGCTAAAGACTGAGAATGGTAAACTCAGACCTAAAACCTCATTGGGAGAGTCCTAGTCTCACATAGATTGTAATAATGTACTCACATATAGTTGCCCCAGTCCAGTGTATCTTGTAGGCATGCAAACAGGAGAATAAGTAGAAATCCAAAGGAAAAAACACTCCAACGCACAGCCAAAATAGAGTGGGTCCCAAACAAAAATGATAAAATAGAATCTTTATTGGTCCGTATTAAAAAAACGGAGGTAAGTACCCTCCTACGCGTTTCGTACCCACGGGTACTTTATCAAGGAGTGATATGTTCCTCCTATGCCTGCCTATAAATACCATACAAGCTTTCCCAGTTCGCGCCAAAATTACCATCTGACGGACGCGCGCACCCATGCGCGATGACGTCACACGCATCGACGCGCATGCGCAACCATGCGTGATGACATCACGCGCCCCGATGCGCACTCGTCCCTCCCCCCCGCTCCTGGCATAGCAACACACCCGCATCCTCCCTATAGAGCTGTAGGTCACGGGTCTACCCTCGGCCAATCCGCGTAGGAGGGTACTTACCTCCGTTTTTTTTAATATGGACCAATAAAGATTCTATTTTATCATTTTTGTTTGGGACCCACTCTATTTTGGCTGTGCGTTGGAGTGTTTTTTCAGCCGGATGCCAGCACCCTGAGAAAGATAACCAAAGACACTGAGTGCCTGTATATAAATAATGCACATCGATGTGACCATCCTTTTTGGGAGCCAGACAAGGTGGGGTTACATTTATTAATATATATATTTTTTCATATATAGCACTGAAGGTGTACACAGCGTTGTGTATAGAAATTTGCTGGCACAAAAGTACCTTCCCCAAAGTTAGGCTCCTGAGGCATAGGGAGAAAACACCCCACGTTCACAGGGAAAGCTAACACTGGGATATCCAGTGGGTTAATGGGTTTCCCAGGTGGTGTTCTCACCGGAATGGGACATTTTGCCCATGGCAGTAGGTGGCAGTAGCCACTCTGCTCGGCTACCAGGGTTCACATTGTGGTGGAGTTTCAAAGCTCCTGCGCCCTGCCGGCCAATAGGAAGCCGTGACGTCATCAGGTTCATCTTTCCTATTGGCCCGCGTGACATGGGAGCTTTAAACTTTAAAGCCCAGCTGGCTCAGCCAGAGCGGGTACTGGCACCTACTATGGAGGTAGGTATCTGTGGAAGCAGGGAGTCCCCGGAGCTGAAATGAATGGGGATCAGCACCGGAGACCTTCTACTTCAATCCTTTGCAAAAAAAAGAAATAAAATGTTTTAAATAAAGTGCTTGGATTGTTCTTTTAATACAGAGAGTCCATTTTTTTAAAATAATTATTTTGATTTACCCTCAGCTCAACTACTAGTTTATCTACTTGGAAAATTGTAGCTGGGAGGGGGTTTATCTAATGTTAAAATCGCCTTTCTAACTGCAGGTAAGCCTAGGTTTATTATTACCCATACTGAAGGGAGGTTTTCTTCTCTTTCCAATCGGAGGTGTAACCAATAACAACGGCGTTACTATTTTTAAGAAGTCTTATCTCGGTAACGGTGTTAATATACTGTAAGGTTTTTGTACCAGAATTTCCTAATTTTGCAGCTTAACCAAAAGCAGTGAATAAGTGTAACACCTTACCCTCAACATTCGGTACAGTTAAGAGCAAGATCTGTTGAATATATACTTTGTTCCAAGAGCAAGATACAGTATGAGCTCTGTGTAATATTTGAATAAGGATCTCAAACATGGATGCCCCCTGACTTCGCTGCCTCTACCAACATGGCCACAGAGGCAGGAAGTCAGCCTCTGCTTGAGCTGGATTGCTCACACCTGCCTTCTCCCGTTATAAGGCTTCCATTCCCCTCTCTCCTTGCCTGTTCAAGGTGCTCCCTTCCTTGTCTCCTGTAAGGAATCGGGGAACACGCCCCCTGCGGCGTGCTCCCTCCTTACTTGCCGCATCTCAGTTCCCGCTCTCTTTAGAGCATGCACGCAACCGCGGTTCCCTACTTGTACCTCGGAGCCCGGCCACCCCCGGTCGCGTCACGCATTCTCTCACGCGTGGCGCGTACACGTGACGGCGTGCTCCGCCCTCCAGCTGCGGGTCAAGTTTCACGCTCCCTTTTGGCGTATTCTCTACCCATGCCTAGTTTCCCTGATGTCTTCCTGTATGGCGTGCGCCGCCCTCTAGCTGCGAGTCAAGATTCCCTGTTGATTCTCTGTGTGGCGGGCGCTGCCGTCAAGCTGCGAGTTTATCTCCTATGCATCGCTGCCCCTTTGTCTGTTGGATCGCTCTGGGTTCGATCCTTAAGAGGGGGATACTGTAACGATGTGCGGAACACGACCCTGCGGCGTGTTCCTTCCTTACCTGTTTACTTTTGATCGCCGCCCTCTAGCTGCGAGTCAAGATCCTGTGTCTTTAAGGATTCCGAAGCAAACGACGCCATCTTGCTTCCTGGCAAATCCTGCCCTCCTCCTCCTGACAGGAAGTAAGCCTCTCTCTGACTTTCTCATTGCTTACAGCTGCTGCTTCCTTTAAATAGCACTCAGTGGCTACCTGTCTGGGTTCCTGCATGTCCTACCATTGTATGCTGCTCCTGCCTGGACCTCCTTGGGATCTTTATTCATCTCCTGTGGATTCCGGAAGACTGGGACAGTCACTCAGTTACTACTGATGTTAGTTTACCGTCGGGTAGTGTAGGTACCTGCTTAGTAGGGTTCACCTTGACGTGGTGGCAGGTTTATAATTCCTTGGCCAATGGATTAGACTAAGAACCCTTATGTTTATATTTAGTTTTGCTGCACTCTTCAGTTATTGGCACTATGCCTTTAAGGAGGCTGGACGTCCTCCAGGATGCACTCCACTATTGTGACCTACTGGCACTCTGTCCTTAAGGAGGCTGGACATCCTCCAGGATGCACTCCACTATAGTGACCGTGTGCTTTGGATACTACCTCCCCTGCTTCTCACATGTGGCTTCCTTCAACCCCCGCGTTGATGCCTGAGAACGCGCGCACTCCCGCTCTGCTGTCAGAGCATGCGCGCACATGCAGCTGGATCACTCGTGTCTCTGAGCCAGGCACCGCACCTCCGGACGCGTCGCGCATTCTCCTGCATGCGGCACGGTCACGTGACGACGTGCGCCGATCCCCAGCTGCGCGGCAACTCACTCCCTTCGTCTCCCCTGCGGCCTCCCCACCTCGCTAACGGTCCCTTCCCTTTCCCTGCGCTTGTCTGCGGGCAGCACCGGCGTCACATCTCCTTTTGGAAGCCCTGTTGCTGTTTCACCTGCCTCAGACCCCTGCCTGCTGCCGGACTTCTCTGGCTCTCTCCAGCCCTGTCCCCGGAACTGTGACCACAACCATTCTGCCTCTCTCGTACCCTGACCCTGGAACAGTGACCTCTACCATTCTGCCTCTCTCCAGGCCTGACCCCAGAACTGTGACCTAGACCATTCTGCCTCTCTTGCCCAGACCCTAGACCTGTGCCCTCGAACATTCTGCCTCTCTCCTGCCCAGACCCTGGAACTGTGCCCTCGACCATTCTGCCTTTCTCCTGCCCAGACCCTGGAACTGTGCCCTCGACCATTCTGCCTTTCTCCTGCCCAGACCCTGGAACTGTGCCCTCGACCATTCTGCCTCTCTCCTGCCCTAGCCCTGGAACAGTGCCCTCGACCATTCTGCCTCTCTCCTGCCCTAGCCCTGGAACTGTGCCCTCGACCATTCTGCCTTTCTCCTGCCCAGACCCTGAAACGATTCTACTGATTCAGGATCTAGATCCCTGGTATGGGTTGGTCTATACTCTCCACCTCTGCCTAGCTGGTCGGTCTCCTGGACAGTACAACATGATGTACGCAAACATAACAATTTGAAATTGCCTTTCACAGAATTCAGCAGTTAATAAACTAATAGCCCCCAACAATGTCTGCTATTATCAATAAGTCTTTTTTTTCATCTCTCCAGGAATGGAGTAAAAAACTTTAAGAGAGAAGCTCTGTTAAGAGAGAAGCAAAGATCCAAGATGAGAACCCCAGAGATAGGCCCAGAAGGGTCCCAAGAGGTGACCACTATCAGACATTAACCTGTCCCGAAATGAATGCATATGGGCTAGATTTAGACACTGATACCGTGGTGTATTATTGGTAAAAAATTAGTTCTTTTTACAGCCGTATTTATAAAAGGTTTAACGTTTAAAGTAACAGTCCAAGCTGCCGTTTTTATTATTATTATTTTTTCACTTTAATATGTGAATCAATACAATCCACACAATGATAAGTAATTAGCTAAGTTGCCGATCGATCGGTGAAGATTCGGCTCGGGGGATCACTAAATGGAAGTCAGTGCAGCAGAAGAGGACCAAAGATGCAAAGTTCTGCAAGGAAGGTCATGTGACCAGGCAGTCACTAGATACAAATGGTGCACTGCTAACCATAATTAGCTAGCCACTTTGATTTCTACGGGGTAGATATATTAATAAGTGAAACATTGTTACTATGATCTATTTGTATCCACTATTCTAGATTGGCTAGTCTTCTCTTGACCATTAAATACATAGGCAAGATAGTCGTAACACTAGTCTTGGCTAGGTGATATTTTTTGGTTGGTAGCTCGATATTGGCAGGTGTTGGAGTTTTATGAGTGGCATTTAAATAGGTAATTAGCCATTAATGCTTTATTTGTATGCTCATTTTCTCACTTATTGCTGTGATAAAATGAGTTATATTGGAGTTATTTAAGCTACAGACCAAGCAATATCCTACATGTGTGTTTTTGTAATAAATCAGTTCTGTACTATGAGAAAATACTTGTAGCATTTTTTTAAAACAACTCTGAATTACATTTTGAATGTATTATAATGTAACAAGCATTTTTTGAGTCTATAGCAACCATTTACAAAGTTGCCTCCCCTTCCTCTTCTGTAATAGGCTCTTGCACACCTCTTTTTGAGCCCTGTCCTCTCTAGCAGTGCCCCAATTGTATCTAGTGACTGCCTGGTCACAAGATCTTCCCCACACAACTTTGCATCTTTGGTCCTCTTCTGCTGCACTGACAGCCATTTAGTGAACCCCCGAGCCGAATCTTCGCAGATTGATCACAGGAGAATTGATCGATCTGCAATTTAGCTAATTACTTATCATTGTGTGGATTGTATTGATGCACATATTAAAGGGGTAGAGGGGGGGGGGGTGGACACAGCTTCGACTGGTGCTTTAAATGCCAAGGGGCTGTCTATGGAGTTACAGTATACTTTGTTGCAACTCAGTTGGCAGCCAGACCAGAACTTGAATGGTAATCTGCCCAGCAACCCCCGACACACCCACTACATGTCTTATACTGCTAGTAAACAAATGAGTCATGATAAACATAGTTCAACTTTCTAGCTAGAACATCACAAAAAGTAGAATTATGTCCTGAGTTCAGTAAAGAGATTATGGATTGTATAGTTTATACAGAAAAAGGTGTCCACCAAATATTGTCCAACAAAAAACAAACATGCCGTGCACTGCTATCCCACATTACCACCAGTTCCATACCCTTGGTCAAGATGGAGATGCTATATAATGTGTTCAATGGTTACGCCACCGCCCTGATCCCGTATCTATCTAACTGTATAACGTGGAAGGCGTACACCCCTGATGAAGTCACACTCCGGTTGTTCGCTTCTCAAGGTCCACGTAAACACATTGGGATAATGATCCTCTGTCCAGTTCCTTCTATTCGAAAGATCCTCCAAGTATGTGGAGCTTATGTCCCTACTAACAGGGGTACCAACAGATTTCCCAGAGCCCATGACTAGAGTTTTGATATGGCCCCTCCCCATGCTGGCGATGCCCCGCTCATGTCGGTGGTCTTGCGAGCCTTCCCATTTAACACCTCGCGAGTCCCTACATCTATTTCCCCTCCTCTTCCCATGTATTTCTCTCCCCCGTCTCACTCCTCTTCCCCCACCCCTCTTCCTCACTCACTCTGTCCCCCGCTTAACCTTCTATCTTCCTCACTCCCTCACACCCCCTCTCCTCACTCTCTCTCCCTCCCCCTCTACATCAATTACCCCCCTCACTCAATCCTGCTCACTCTCACACTCATTCCCTCCCCCGACCACACACACACAATCCCCCCCCACACAAAATATATACACCCCCTCCCCCCCTGCAAATAGAAAGAAAACCTCACCCTCCAACCTCTGGCCAGGCTCAACTTCCAGTGCCGGCCGGGCACTCCGCAGCCACTTGTCCCGGCTCCCCCCTGCTGTCGGCAGCCCTGCCTACTAATAAGGTGAGGAGTCTAACTCAGGAACAGTACCCTCTCTACTAGAATACATAGCTGGATGTTTCCTAGCTTTGCTCTAAACCTCGGAGGGGTTTACCCAGCGGACAGCAATCCAGTCTCCCAACTCAAGCTGACGCTGAAGTTTTTAAAGCGAAGATCTGGAGCCTTGGAAGGGGACTGCTGTTAATTCTTTCAGGAATCAGTTCTCAGACTCAGGGAGAAAGTTCTAGAAAATGTTACAGCCTCTTATATCCACTCCCCTGCAGAGTCATCAGTCCTTCCCTCTTAGATAGTTTTTCCTGTGTATATTAGAAGAGCAAACTCACATACTTTCAATACGCCTAGAGGATATTATAATTATTTCCAGCTTTTTATTGGAACAGAGACCCTCTATCTTTTGCAGAGATGTCCCAAATGGCTCTGGTGGTTCCAGCTAGCCTAGTTGGGACCAAACGGGGAGGGGAACCCTGGGGCTTAAATGAACGTGGATCAGCCCCAGAAATACCTTGCTCCTCACACATTCAAAAAAGGGGAGTGGTGGGAAAAAAAAACAGCAAGTGGAACTTCTCCTTTAAATCTACACACAACAGCATTTTACCATGAAACCATTTGTATGTATTTGTATACACTTACATGTACACACCACATAGGGGGAATATTTAACTTTGATACAAAATATATGTTAGAAGTACAGTATTAAGTATTTTATACATTCCACAGATGATTTAGTTAAAGGTTCTGAGTTCCAATCAATGGGTGCACAGAGCAGCAGAGTTCTGCTCTCCTATACTGGCACAAATAGGTTGAATAGGTGCAGTTGGTATTTATT
Organism: Ascaphus truei; assembly: GCF_040206685.1. Taxonomy (NCBI): domain Eukaryota; kingdom Metazoa; phylum Chordata; class Amphibia; order Anura; family Ascaphidae; genus Ascaphus; species Ascaphus truei. The sequence continues at coordinate 17,382,860 of NC_134487.1, forward strand.
AGGTACATTATACAATATATACATAGGTATATGTACATACTGTATATAGGTACAGTTTCAGGGTATGGGAACACCAGTGCTAACAAAAAGAAAACTAGTGTCCAAGTGCCACCTAGTGGTCACAGGGAAGAGACGCAAAAGATTGAAAAAGCTGTCTGTGAGTACGTTTACTGGCTCTGCACTTCTGTAACCCAGGCTGCATTAAAAAGCGGTGTAATGCGGCAGGCATAAGCATATAGGGGTTCCATGTTAAAATGGACATGAAGTAAAAGGTGACACATTGTGCTCATGTGCCTGCAATTTCCCAGAATCCCTGGCTGCAGTAGAAGCACTATGTTAGGAGATAATGGGGAATAGCAGGGTTGTCGACCTGTCTGAGACATGTGAATGTGCTCACAAGTGAGATTCTTATTTGCATTTATCTTGACCGATTGTAGAAAAACGTATTGGAGGAAATGTCATTTTGCAGCAATATTACAAATCTGCTCCACTTGCAAAGCTTATACATATCCCTCATAGAAGGATTTATATCAAAATCTTATTCAATGTATATAATATGTTGTGTTAGTTTGTATAGATATATTCAGGGCCCGACAAACTGGGCAAAAACCAAGTCGCTCCCCCCTCCCCCAAAAAAGTCAGTCGCAGCCCCCCCAAAACACTCCCTTACCCCCCTGCCCCCCCCCCCGACAACTCTTAGCTGCGGCGGGGTCCGCTGCGGGTCTGACGGCGTGGTGCGGCCTTCTCTGTCTTCGCCCCTGCAAATTCATCTTTTCCCCCTGCAGCTCCAGTTAAAATGGCTGTGCGGCGTCAAATGACGACATGGCAACGGGACGCGGTGATGTCATGACATCACGCGGTGTGGCGTTGTGTGACGTCATGACGTTGCGTAGCTGTGGCAACGCGGCGTCATTTGACACTGCACCGCCATTTTAACTGGAGTTGCAGGGGGAAAAGATGAATTTGCAGGAGATCGGGAGACGCCGCAGGTAAGCAGTCGACAGCGGCCAAAATGCTCCCGCCTGTGGCGACCGCATTTGTCGAGCCCTGGATATATTTATATACAAACTAACACAGCTAAAAAACTTCCAAATGTGTACCGTAGTACGGCACTCACACAGATTATTATTTACAGTTCTATTTACTATTCACAAGTTTTTAGAAGCAGTTCGAGTGCTTTATTGATGATAAGGCTTTGGTCCCGCTGCGTCCGGCGGCGTGCAGGGAATATCCTGCGTCCTCACCAGCAGGGGTATCCTTTCCTAGCCGGTCCCAGTCCCCCCTCGCTGCACGGCTCACAACGTGCTGTGATGCGTCAGCTGCCAGGGGATGCAAGAAAATTGTGATCCCGAGCGGTGACGCGTCACGTGGTGCGCTGATGAGCCTATCAGCAGCGGCGGGGGGGGAGCGGGAGCTGTCAGACAGCTTCCTCCACAAGGTAGGGGGTGGTGTGTGTGTATCAGCGTGTGTATCAGCGTGTGTGAGGAGGGCATTTGTGGGGGAAGGGGAAGGGGGAGGGAGCGGGAGCTGCTTACCTTCCAGCAGCCAGCAGCAGCTCCCTCCTGCAGCCTGGGAGACCGAGCCCGTGGAGGGAGGTGGGGGAGAAGCAGGTCCCTCTGCTCAAACCATGCCCCCCCTCCACTCCCGCCCCCCTCGCGCTCCCTACAGACTGCATATCGCGGTCTGTGCCTGTCAGCGCGCCGCCTGTCTGCAGTGCGGGCGCGCTGACTGAGGGAGCGGGGCCTTAGCCTAAGCGCTTCATTCACACGCCATAAACATTCACCACCACTACACTAATGGCAGACACCTGCCACCGTCAGGGCTTCCGTAAGGACGACAGAAATATATACTGCAGCAGTCTCAGAGTTAAAGGTAGAAATATATATTTTAAAACATAACTTAAATAAGCCAAATTAGATGACGCATTTATTATTTCTTCGACGGACGGAATAGATGTCGTTTTCCACCTAATCATTATTAATCTGGTTTGCATACTTACCATGTCGATCAGGGGACTGATTGGGGAATTCATGTGGGAATAATATAAATAACGGAATGTTTTTTATTAACCTTGCTACCAAAATGACATCATTCAAAAATGTTAGGACATGACCATAATAAATAAGATGGATCACTACATTTTGCCCACATATCGAGGAGTTATCATTTGTTAACAAATACATAGATTTAAGTTTGCTTTATATCATATAGCAGTGATATAAGAATTTTTTTGTATACTGCACATTGTTAAAAGTTTTTTTGTGCAAAGTTCCAGCTGTTTCTCTAATCCTCTTCTGAGATAATCGCATTTATCATTGTATCCTGTTTCTTTTTCGAAAGTAATAAGCAGTTTGTTAATTTGTCCCTGACAATCTGGTACAGTGTCCTAGCTACTCCATATTCTGTTATTTTAGATTGGTCATCACTTGAGTCTAGGTGCAAAATTCATCTTTCCTTTCTTGCCTTCAAATACGTTCTGGGCAAGCTACCCGCCTGTCTGAACAAGCTCCTCACCCCTAACACATACAGCACTTATCATCTGAGATCTGACTCCTAAAGACTGTTCATGTGCCCAAGGTTCAACAAAGTATCCGGACGCTCCTCCTTCTCTTACCGTACACCCCGAAACTGGAACACTACCGGAGACTCTCACAACTGGAACAGTCTACCGGAGACTCTCACAGACACCACCAGTCTAAGTTCTTTCAAAACTAAAGCTGTTTCACATTTTAATCTGGTCTGTAACTGTTACATACGCCTATTATATATATTATCTTTAACTGTGCATGCAATGTCTTGTATATAATGTATAACCCTTTTCACTTATTGTAACTATGTATTTGTAACCATGTATTCGTCATTATAACTCTGTGCCCAGGACATACTTGAAAACGAGAGGTAACTCTCAATGTATGACTTCCTGGTAACACATTTTATAAATAAAAAGAAATACAATTTTAGATATAATGATATAATGTGTTATATTTAGGTGTATTTTTTTTTTTTTTTGCATTTACACAGTTTAAGTGTTTCAAATATCAGAACTTAGTCGGTCCCATCTGAACTGGAGAATTTTAAATCGTTAAATATCTGTTATGAATCATGATAACATCTCTCGATTCGGTTAAGACCTCCTCCACACAATGAATGCTCTGAGATTCACACAAGTTGTTTGCTCTGCTACCCATAAAAGTGGACACACACTTGATCTTGTTTTCCAGTCCGGTTTAGAAGTCTCAGAACTAACAATAGACCCAGCTGTCTGGTCAGACCACACTCCATTTGGTTCTCAATCACAGTCCATCCTCAAATAGACCCTTGCAAATGAAGGTGACCAGATATTGCCCGTTGAGGGGTCTGACTCAAAAAGGTCATGGAGGGGAGGAGATGGGTGGCTTCCCACAGCACACAAAGTGTTATTAGGTTGACAAGTCTAAGGCACCTTATGAGGAATCGGGTATGGTGTCAGACCCAGCAGGATCAGAAGTTGAACCCACACAACCTCTGTTATTCAGGACAACAGCTCTAGCAGTGTGAGCTAAACCTGCTGATGGCTAGCACCACTGTCACAGTATACTTAGTTTTGAGCTCTACTTCTCACTGAGTGCTCAAACCTGTACAAAGCACTTGACCCTATTCTGGAATAAAGAAGACTATCTATAAGCAGTCTTCAGCCATGAGACACTGTCTGGCACCGGAAGACAACTTACAGTCCATTTATTTTATTTGGCTGTAATGTATTTCAGCCCCGAAGGTGCTTTATAGCATAGCACTGCTTAGTAAATATGGCCCACTGTCTTTATCCTTTATAAGATATTAACTCAAGTCACAATCTCACTTTGTTATATTACTTTCTCTCTGCATCTGCTGTATTTGCTGTGCTACACCTTGTTTTTACTTGTGTGTGTGTGTGTGGCAGAAAACCTGTGTTTTATTTCATCTTTATAAGAATATGAAGAAAGAGAAAAGGCAATCCTACGGAGGAATTGTACTTATAAATACTCCAAGTGGGTGCTAAAATACCCCTTAGAGATGTATAATGACCTGAACAATGTCACTTTTAATACATATACAATTAAAAAGAATGAGAAAGGACCTCCAAAGAGCTGCAACATAGAGGATACATTAACTAAATACAATGTATCCATTATGTATTAACAAGAGAGATGATCCAAGGCTCCACGGATTTGTAGAAAAATAATTTATTCAAGATATACAATGTTTCGGCCTCACTTAGGCCTTTGTCAAGTGACTGGACAAAGGCCTAAGTGAGGCCGAAACGTTGCGTATCTTGAATAAATTCTTTTTCTACAAATCCGTGGAGCCTTGGATCATCTCTCTTGTTGCTGTATCCCTGGATTGTTGCAGATAGCCATCCCTGAACAAGGAGCTCCGGTATTCCCCAAGTATCGCAGTTTTTTTGCATTCATTTGCATCTTTTCGGAGTGCTACACACCCACATATTTCCATTGTGTATTAACCTGAGTTAAAAAGTTATACATTTATTAAGAGACAGATTGAAGTGAATAATAAAAGAAAATGTAATTATAAAAAGCACAAGATCTGAGGGTGATTAACCATAATATGTACCGGTCCTGGTAGTGAGACCTAGTACAGAGTGGTAATTTAAGCAAAATGCTAAGCGATGAACGAAGCCGGTATATATTTATATTTGCAGAACAAAAGACTCCTGATTTAGAGCTTGTTTGATAATGCAGATTGAAAAATCAAAATGCATTCAATCACACGTTGGCTTCTTCAGAGGTGCGGTCACCCTGAAATAAACCCTATCCGCTTAATTAGATAGGTACATAGAAGGGATTTAATGCCCCCTGTACAATCAAGCAAACGAGATTGCTCAGATCTGGTCTAATAAAATGGAAATCTATAACATCCAGGTAGTACTAAGAATATTAGTCTACAAATAATAATAGCGCTTGCTTGTCAAACCGCAGTTATAACTGTGTAATCCCTAAAGCAGCAGAGATTGCACCCATTTTCTTCTAACCCAGTAGAGTGAGGTTGCTTGTGTTCTGTTCATCTTTTATTTAATGTCACCTGGCCTCAGTAACTCATAGCCCTCAGTACATATTATTACTTTGTGTTTGAAGTGCTTTCAAGGTTACAATCAACAAAATAGATATCACTTGGAGGTATGCTGTTAGTAGACAGTGCGCACTGCTAGCCATCAGCTGGTTTAGCTCACACTGCTAGAACCATGGTGTAGAAAAATAGTGGTTGTGGATTCCTGTTGGATTGTACACCATTCCAGTCATGAGAGAGAAGAGAAGAGGTATCGAAGCCTTCAAAAAGACAAATTTATTCAATTATACATCATATAGGATTTTCAACTTCAGTAAAATTAGTGCAACTAAGGAGCAAGAACAAGAACTGAATGGGGTATTATCATTTGCGTCATCCATCAAGGTCAATAAGGCCAACAAGGGCAATACTTTTAATACATAAATAGATGTTAGTAAGTTCTCCAGAAACGTAAATTTAAAGAAGTGTTTTATTAAGCAGAATTTAAAAGGAAGATTGTAAGGAATCCGCTCCTCGGTTTACTGTTTGCCTTACCTTGTAGAATTGTGCAGTCCTGGAACACTTCCCCTGATATTTACTGCAGCCTGGATTCACTCACCAAAGCAATACTGCCACACGCCCCTTCTGCCATTGGTTCTCTGACCTTTAAGTACTGCTTTCCCACAATGCTCCCTGCCGAGCATAGTCCTTCCTGGATGTCTCTGTGTTCTGCCATAAGCCTTGCCTTGTCTGTCTCCTTGGTTCCTGAGACCGGCTGCTAGTGTCACACAGCGGTCTGTTCCTGTGCTGAAGCGGAGTACTCTTCTTGTTGTCTTCAGCTCCCTGGTTCCTGTGACCGGCTGCTAGTCTCATGCAGCGGTCAGTTCCTGTTTCCTGTGCTGAAGCTGAGTACTCTCCTTGTTACTTCAGCTCCTTGTTTCCTGTGACCGGCTGCTATATTCACGCAGCGGTCTGTTCCTGTCGCCTGTGCTGAAGCGGAGATTTCCCCTGTGTTTCTTCAGCTTCCTGGTTCCTGGGGCCTGCTGCTCTTTCCCTATTGCAGGGAAACAGAGGATTTCCCAGCCCGCTCAGGACTCTTGCGCTGAAGCACTGGTTTACCAGTGCAGCTAGGCGGTGTGCTACTCTGGTCTGTCTACCACCTCCTGAGACCAGTACCATTGGCCATGGTCGCCGCACGTGCAGAGGCCACTCCCGCGCTCCTAAGCTGAAGCGGGGCTCTCCTGACTACCTGTTGCCGAACTCCTGCTTGAACAACATTTACCCTGATGTCTCCAGTCCTGACCCTGGCGTGTCCACCGACGATGCTGTCTTCTCCTATCCTGATCCTGCTACGTACGACTACGAACTGCGCAATCCGGATCAGCCTGCGCGGTCTAAGGTCGGTGCTTTTACAACCCCACCTCAGCCACGCGGTCCGACCCAGGTTTGTGGCGAGCACAGCCGTGACAGTATGCTCGGCCCCACAAACTCGGACCGCCCTGTGGTGAGGGTTGGTATGTTTCTGTCTGAAATCCTGTCCCGGCCTGTAGACCAGTCCCAGTTTGAAAACCAGGATCTGTGCGAAATACTACCCCTGATTGAAGAACAGATTATGTATGAAGGTTTAACCCCGTTGCAAAGACAACGCCGTAACGATCTCATTATTAAGGCTTACTGCCTCAAGGACTTAAAACAGTCTCTGGCCGCTTGTATTTGCTCCCCTGGTTCCCCTTTAACCTGGGATAATGTGAATCCTATCAAACTTGCCAACGCCCAAGATGTTCTCTTTGCCTTGGCCTTATCATTGGACATTCCCGTAGTACAACAGGACCCTCTCTTCATGTTGGTTCATGCTCAAGACACACTCCGTGTACTTTCCCTGACTTTGGACATTTGCATAAAGGAACAGGACCCTCTCATCGCCAGCTACGCTGCCGCTTGGCAGTCCACCTGTGCTGCCAGTCCTGTCGCTAAACCTGGGGATGTATCTCCCTCTCCAGGAAATGACCAAACTGACCCACTATCACTGCCCCCTAACGTAGAAGCTGCCACGGTCCCTAGCCCTGATTGTATACCCGGGTACTCTGACACCAATGATACGTCTACGTTAACCCCTGCTGATCAGTCTTGTGAGGTTCCCCTGGAATATACGTATATTTCTCTAGCCAACACTAAGGCTCTAGTATCCGAGAACAAGTCCCTTTTTCCCTCTATTCCTAACTCTGAATCTCCCTTTTCAGCCCTTGAAGTTTTTCCTGCTTTAACCCCTGCTAGGCAGTTCTGCATGCCTTCCCTGTCAGAGAATGAATCCCTCCTACCTCCACGTACTCAGTTTGAATTTCTAAGTTCTGTTCCCAGGGTCATTCCTGTATTAACCCCTGTGGGGCAGCTCTCTGAGTCCCCTTTGGTAACCCCCTGTTCTCCGCCAGCCATGGTCACGTCCCTAGCTCCAGAGGAAAAATCCCTTGTCTCACCTATTACAGAGGAAAAACTCTCTATGTTCTACTCTCAGGTACTGTCTGCATTAACTCCTGTAAATTCTTGCTGCCTCCAAGCTAATGCCTTCGTTCTAGCCTCAGAGAATGTGTCCCCAAGTCCTACAGCAGAGGTTGCATTAAATGACTTCCCCAAGGTTGCTGAATCCTTAGTTAGTTTTTGCTATAAAACCCCTGCTTTAGCTCAAGTCTCAGTTGCTGTGCCCCCTGAAACTTCGGCTAAAGTTCTGATTCCAGTTAAATGTATTCAGTTACCAAGTTTTTCCATAAGCTTGGTCGCAGAGTTCCCATTCCCGGGTACTTCGCTGAACCAGTCTGTCACCCAGAGAGCGATGATCCCTGCTTCAGCACATAGTCCCCACATCATGGAATCTGCAGTCATTTCTGGTTTCCCAGACACTCCTTACCAAATACCCACTTCAGAGACCAGTACAGTTATGATTACCCCCCGTGTACTGTCTGTGTTCTCCCCTTCTCAAAGCTTAGGGTTAAAACCGTACAGTGGTCAGTATGCCCCTCCTGGGGTTCATGTGGTGTTCCCAGGAGGGTTTGCTGACACACTGTTTTCTCGCAAAAGCGACGCTTTTTCATATGTGCTAGCTAGAAGCCTGCACACAGTTTCCCCTCTCTGAAATTTGCCTTGCCGGCCCTGATACTCAGAGAGGTAAAAACCTCCCTTCAGATTCAGAATCTCTTTCTATAGAGGTCGTCCTTGCTGTTAGTTCCCCTGATTTCTCTGCCCATGCAAACCCTCCAGGGATCAGCATATCTGTTGTTACCCCCTTAGTACAGTCTGAGACCACCCTGCCTATATTACAAGTCCTGGTGTTTAAATCTGAGCTATTTAGTTTTACTGCCCTTGCTAAACCTCAGTCCCTCAGCACTGCAGCTAAACGTGCTCCAGCAACCGTTGGGTTACTCGGGGTAAAAATTAAAATTCCTGTCTTAAAGGGTACTTTCTCACACATGTCCAGCAAACCTAGAACCTCAGTGATTGATTCTAAGTCACTTATCACTATATCTGATTTTCTCACTAGTCAAACCCTGACACCCTCACCACTGGCTAGGAGTCCCGTTATCAGAATTTTTGCACTAGTAAACACGCCTAAATCTGTTTTTGTCATGACAAGCACCCCTGTTGTTAGGGCCCTTGCAGTTTTGGATAAGACTCCTTTTACTTCAAAGCTTTCTGCTATTGAGAGTTTCCACGGTTCCAACTTACCGCTTATTGTCTCTTTAACTCCCATCATTACTCTCCCATTACCAGTCACTGATTCCCAGGCACCAGCTCCTGACGCTAGTTCTCCTATCGGTACCCCTGCTTTGCGAGATGTTTCTGTTATGGATTCCGAGCCTCCAGCTCCGGAGTCAATTCCTTTACTCGCTGCTGTTTTTGTAGTCTCTCAGGTCACTGAAGTACAGACTTCAGCTTCTGAGGTTAGTTCCCCTCCCTCCGCTACCCTTGCTCTGCCTGATTCTCAAGTTTCTGATATTAAAGCCCCAAAGCCTATTCCTACTCCCCAGACAATATTTTCTCCCACTGAGGGTTCCCCAGTATTTGGGAGCTCCACTGCTGAGTGCTTCTCTGCCTCTGTGAAACCATGGTTTTCCCCCTCGGAACCTTCTGTTGCCCCTGTCATTTCCTTTGAGTTGGAAATACTCTGTACGTATCCCAAGATTTCGGTCTCTATGTCTGGTTTACTGCTTGCCTTGTCACCTTCCATACCAATACCGGGAAATGCTCCCACCCACCCTATACCCTCGCTGACCACTACCTGGGAGACCTCTGGAGGAGAAGACCCTCTCAAATTCCTACATGCAGAGGTCAGCCAAGACTTTGTCTGTCCCGAAGGTCGCCCGGGTATATTCGATCAACTATCAAGGCCGCTTATCCTAAATTCTGGTCCCATTACTAAAGACTGGGCTCCCAGTGGGGGTTCTTCTGCCGTTTCTGCTCCGGAACCCTTTGGTTCTTCACAGCCTTGGATTCCCAAGCCATTTCGCGGGGCGAGCCATGTAGCAATGATATCTCTACCACCCCTCTCATATCCTAGAACAATACTCACCAAGGAGCTGCCTGTTTATAGATCCCCTTTCCGCCTAAAAAACTTTAGGAACAACTCGATGTCCCCGAGACCCATGGATGGCCCTGTCTGGCCGCAGTTCTCTCCGGGGGGTGGGGGTACACAAAGGAGTGACCACGAGTCTCTGGACCATGACTCTAACACCAATCCTAGATGGTTCAGAAACAACTCCTGGTCCCCCAACTCTATGAGTGGTCTTGTTCGCCCGGAGGTCTCACGTGAAGGGGGGGGGGTACTGTAAGGAATCCGCTCCTCGGTTTACTGTTTGCCTTACCTTGCAGAATTGTGCAGTCCTGGAACACTTCCCCTGATATTTACTGCAGCCTGGATTCACTCACCAAAGCAATACTGCCACACGCCCCTTCTGCCATTGGTTCTCTGACCTTTAAGTACTGCTTTCCCACAATGCTCCCTGCCGAGCATAGTCCTTCCTGGATGTCTCTGTGTTCTGCCATAAGCCTTGCCTTGTCTGTCTCCTTGGTTCCTGAGACCGGCTGCTAGTGTCACACAGCGGTCTGTTCCTGTGCTGAAGCGGAGTACTCTTCTTGTTGTCTTCAGCTCCCTGGTTCCTGTGACCGGCTGCTAGTCTCATGCAGCGGTCAGTTCCTGTTTCCTGTGCTGAAGCTGAGTACTCTCCTTGTTACTTCAGCTCCTTGTTTCCTGTGACCGGCTGCTATATTCACGCAGCGGTCTGTTCCTGTCGCCTGTGCTGAAGCGGAGATTTCCCCTGTGTTTCTTCAGCTTCCTGGTTCCTGGGGCCTGCTGCTCTTTCCCTATTGCAGGGAAACAGAGGATTTCCCAGCCCGCTCAGGACTCTTGCGCTGAAGCACTGGTTTACCAGTGCAGCTAGGCGGTGTGCTACTCTGGTCTGTCTACCACCTCCTGAGACCAGTACCATGGGCCATGGTCACCGCACGCGCAGAGGCCACTCCCGCGCTCCTAAGCTGAAGCGGGGCTCTCCTGACTACCTGTTGCCGAACTGCTTGAACAACGTTTACCCTGATGTCTCCAGTCCTGACCCTGGCGTGTCCACCGACGATGCTGTCTTCTCCTATCCTGATCCTGCTACGTACGACTACGAACTGCGCAATCCGGATCAGCCTGCACGGTCTAAGGTCGGTGCTTTTACAACCCCACCTCAGCCACGCGGTCCGACCCAGGTTTGTGGCGAGCACAGCCGTGACAAAGATAACACGACTACGGCCTGTTCATTTAAGAAAAGATCTATCCTAAAGAGATCTACCCTGGTTATTTTGAGGGAGGTCACATCGACACCTTTAGCAAAGATATAGAAAAACTTGACAAAAAACATAAGCAAGGTTCAAGAAATCTAAGTAAAAGAGAACAAGCGTTATTAAAAGAATTGACAAAAAATTAGGAAATAATAATCAAATTCGCTGATAAAGGAGGTGGGATAAGTATTTTAAACAAAGATGACTATAAACAAGAGACATACACTATGTAATTTTGAATGGAAACCTAACGGAAATGTACGTGGCAGAGTTGTTAAACTTGCTAAATGGAGGTTTGAAAGAAGGAATTCGTAGTAAAGACGAATGTAAATATATTAATGTTAAGTCCCCTAGAATACCAATATTTTATTACCTCCCAAAAATACTTAAAGATTTTGCCAACCCTCCCAGGATACCCATAGTGTCTGGAATCAAGTCATTGACCCCTGGCTACTAAATTCCTTTGCCTGGTACCAGCGCAGGCAGTGTTAGGGTTAATCCTGGCTCTTGCTGCAGTAACTCCCTATTAGTTACAGGGGTAGGGGGGGACGGGGACGGCTAAGGTACTGCCCACTTACCGGGGCTAAGACCTGGGACCCTCCCCTGGTAATAAAAATGGCTTGCAGCTCAAATTTAGAGTCTGTGTGTCTTGTTCTTGAGCCAGGGGTTGGTTCTGTCCCCTCCCTCAGGGGAGTGGGAGATGATACCCCTTATCCCATCAGGGGGTAAGGGATCTGTGGAGAGACTCTTGGGGTCTCAAGCTCCGTGGGTTGGCTCCAGGGATCCAGAAGATGTATGCTGTGACGCAATAAATACCGTTGTTTTACTCCTGCCTGAGGATGCAGTTGTTTAGGGGGAGGGAAGAGAGTTTTTTCCTACAGGGACTTCACAAATCTATTGGGGGAGAAGGGTGTTACAAAATAAATAAATAAATACATAAAACCTTCCAGTTGTAAGGTTTCCCCTGAAAATACGAAGACCACAAAGCAATGTCGATCCTATTAGCCCGCAGGAACTTTAAACAGACTTCTTCTGTGCCCAGACGAAGCTGCTACCGGCAGACACTTCTGATGTATCAGGGGAAGAAGAGGACCCCAGAGCTGACATCAATGCAGTTCAGCTCCGGAGAAACCCCCTGCCTCAAATCTAGTAAGAAAAGAAAAAAAACACTGGGTGAAGTAACTTTAATTAACAGCATCTCTGTAACTTATGTCAATGAGAGCACTAATACTAAGAAAAGAGACAGCCAGCCGGCCTATGCACACGCCACTGAATGATGCGTTGCTGGCCTGTTGCACCGCTCTAAGCCTATAGATTCATGTGTGAGTGAGTGCTGATTTTTAAAGGATATCCCATTCATCTCTCGGGGAGACCTCAAGTTTCAGGACCTTGATTTTGGGAAGGTGGTCTCATTGCAATGTATGGTGTGAGAAAGTGATTATCATGCAAGTGAGGAAGATTCCCTTTCAACAAGGATGAGTTGGGAGCTGGTTATGAAATGCCCCTTTCATAGCAATTTTAACACTAACTAAGGCTGCGCTTATAGTGCCTTTTGACTACGTCGCTCCGAAACAAATACATTGACTCCGTCGCAAGCGCTTATAGTAAGCGCGACGGAACAACCAAAAATTTTGAAGCCGGGTCTATTTGATTTCTTGGAGACAGTCGCAACATGTGACTGTCTCTAAACCAATCAGAGACCGGGGCCCCGCCCCCTTTCGTGACGTCACTGGGCTTGTCACCAGCGACGTCGCTTAAAATCAAATTTTCATTTTCGCTAGAGGCGATGGCGACCGGTGATGTCATCGGTCGCGTTGCCGTCGCCAGCACTATAAGCGCGGCCTAATGAAGTTGCACTTTCGTTTTGGAAGAGACATTGAGGCCGCGCTTATAGTGCCGGCAACGCGACGTCAAGCGTGAAAACAAATGCATTGCTGCCGTCGCGTGCGCTTATAGTGGAGGCGGTACGACGCACCGACGGCTTGGTCGCGATCGCTGGAAGTCAAGTCAATTTCATTTTTCCAGCGACCGCAGCGTGACGTCGCCGTCAATATAAGCGCCGCTTTAGGCCTGTAAGTGTTATTCATAGTGTTATAATGGTAGGCAGCTGAGAAATATCATTGTTCTGTTTCCTGGATACTATCTGTAAAAGCAGGGCAGATTCATATGTTCAATACTTTCCTGTGTGATCCCCCACCAAAAAATACCCAATGGAGATAAATGGGTGCATTTGCCCACACTAAAGATGGCTCCCACCCTCATGCCCACACTGACGTCACGAACGTGTAAAACGTCTGCACGTTTACGCTGGTTGCCCGCGTGCGTTGATCTTTGCCTCAGCCTTTGCTGCCTGGCTACGCAGTTTACGTAGTGGTACGTGCGCTGGCTCGCGCGGTTGGTAGTTGCAGTACGCATTGTCCGTACACCGCGCAGAGGGCGGCCTGTGATACACGGCCCTGCACCCGCCTTCCCCTTCCGGTCCCCGGGGGTTATCTGCGTTATATGGAGGAGCCGCTGCGGGCTGCAGGTGAGTGTCCAAGGGGGACGTGAAATCCGGCCGCGGTTCCCGGCTTCTGCCCCGGTTTCACGGCTACTCGAGGACCCGGCTTGCGGCCTAGTGTGGGTGAGCAGTTACGGGAGACCGCCTCAGATTTAGGAGATACAGAATAAATGTGTGTATGTATATAAATAGGTAAGAACCTAGAACCTCGTGGTGATCAAGCTGGGCTGTGAGGCAGGAGACCTGGGCCATAGGGCTATGTTTACTAAGCTGTGTTACGCCATAAGACCCTGTTTATTGAGCCTTGGCAAATATAGCCCCTTACATGAGTACTTGTCCGGTACTTAAGTGACACCGTTTAGTAAATATGGCCCCGTTCACTTGAATAGGACCACAAGGTGTCTTCTGGCACGAGAGGTTATGTATGACGTAGCACCCCTTAGTAAATATGGCCCCATAGCTGCACCTCACATGGAGTCAGATCACAGTAACTGTTGCAGTTTTGCTTCATTTGGGTTAAACCTTTCAATGCCTGAGGGGCCTACAATGCATTGGCCGCCCCCTCTGCCAACATAAGGGTGAGTAGCTAAATAGTGCTAAGCATGCTACCTGTGAATTGGGTGAACCTGGTTCCAATCCCAGTGTCGGATTGTCCTTGTGTACTTTGGGACAGCCCCAGCAGCTTGGGCACCTAAAGTTAGATTGTAAGCTCTTCGGGGGGACTTGTGCTTCCAAAATTCTACGTGCAGTGCTGAGTACACGGTCAGCAATATAGTACAGGGCTATTCAACTTGTGGCCCTTGGACAGTTGAAGACATCCTGGACTTAACTGCCAAGTGTAAATAATGTAATTATAGATGTTAATACTTGCAAAATTTTAACTGTACTAATTTAAAGTCTACTAAGTTTACATAGCAATACTAATGGAGACCTCCTGCTTTTAAAAAGAAATTCCTATTTGACTCCATTTGATAATGAACTGAAGAGCCGTACTATATAAGGGGGGAGGCTTAGGGCTGGGCGGCCGCGTGAGTGTTCCCCACCAGCAGGGGAATCCTTCTGAGTCGGTCCCAGTCCCCCCTCGCTGCACGGCTCACTACGAGCTGTGACGCGTCAGCCGCCAGGGGATGCAAGAAAATTGTGATCCCGAGCGGTGGTGCGCTGATGAGCCAATCAGCGACGGGAGCTGTCAGATAGCTTCCTACACAAGGTGGGGTGGGGGGGTGTAGGGAGGGAGCTGCTGCTTACCTTCCAGCAGCCCGGGAGACCGAGACCGTGGGGGGGGGGGGGGGGGGAGTAGCGGGTCCCTCCGCTCAAACCACGCCCCCCTCCGCTCAAACCACGCCCCCCATCCGGCTCCCTACAGACCGCATATCGCGGTCTGTGTCTGTCAGCGCGCAGACTGAGGGAGCGGGGTGGGGGGCATGGTAAAATTTTGGCAGGTCTTAGATCGTGGTGCCGTCCAACCCCCCACCACCACAGGAACAAGAACCGCCCCTCAATGGGGCCGGCCCACTTTCTGCCTTGGCGCTCAGCGTTGCTCGACAAGATTTCTCTCTAGACAGGAAAATTGTCTTCAGAACTGGCGACGGAGTGCTGGCCAGGCCCCAGGCAATGGGGCAGTTCAGCCAATGAGAGGGTGAACAAGGGTGACGTCATGGCTGCCCCCCGTCGCTATCTCCTGCAGCTCAACCACAGACTGGGGATCACAGCGGCACGCGCCGCCAGCCTGCCAAGCGCGCGTGCAGCAGCTGACACTGGGGTCGTAGCCTTAGGGCTGTTCTGTAGAGGGCGCGCTTGCTGCGCCGTGCTCGCACGCAGCAGTTATAGTTGGCTGTAGTTAGTCAGTCTTCCTATAATGGGACCGTGCGCACGACAGTGAGCGTGGAACCGGCCGACAGGGGAGAAGATGGGGAAAATAAAGATTTCGTGCCGCTGAATGTGTGTTTGTGTGTACAATGTTAATAAACAATTTATTCTTGCTAACGTATTTATTGGAGACAAAGAAGAGATGCACCCGCTCAACATAGTATGACCGCAAGGGTCAAAATTACAGACTGGTGCAATAGGGCTCATATACACACTAGTGCTTTATGTGAGTGCTTATACTTTATAGAGTTCTAGTGACGTCATGCACCAGAAACAGCCCCTATAGCCTTTATACCACAGGCATAGGTGAGAGTGCTTTCTGGAATTTTACAGTGCTTATGTTTATAGTTGTATTTTGGATTTTCTGGCACTTTGCCAATTTTTGACCCCCCTAAGGGGAGTAAGCACTGTATTCAAATTCAGTTCACTTTATTTACTTCAATTTCTGGTACCAATCATTATTTAGTTATTTCTAATAAAATACTTTTATACTACAACTATTTTTCGTTTGGTCCAGTTTTTTCTGTTGCACTGCATGTTCAGCAGGGTGTTCTCCTGTATCAGACTTTGAGTGCAATTTTTAGGGCCTTATCTGCATGCACAGTGTCTTTGCGTCATACAGTGTCCTTTGTGTTTTTGATATAACGTATTTATAATACACAGTGTACCTCACTGTGTCGCTCACAGCATACACACATAGTGTGCGGCACGTGCCCGCGCGTTCGCACGCGCACGGCCGCACAGTATATTACGGGCCTTAGGCTAAGTCCCAGGTGGTGATGGCGGCGTGAACGCCACGCACCAGACACTAACCTCAATCAGGCAGGCCCCAGTGTGTTCTCGCGTGTTGGCTCACGCAGTGCGATGGCGCGTCAGCTAGCAGGGGAGACAACAAATTGTCTTCCCGTGCATTGTGTGCTGGGAGCCAATAGCAGGGCAGATAGCTTGGACCAATGGGAGAGCAGTGCTTTGAGCTGCTGTGCTTTGTTGTGTCTGACGTCATGGCTGCGCCCCCTGTCTTGGCCACGGCCCCGCATCTCCCATCGCTCCCTCCAGACCGCAGATCACGGTTTTAAGTTGTGCACGTGCCGCCAGGACGCTAGGCGCGCATGCAGCAGCCACCACCGGGGACTTAGCCATAATAGGGACAAGTCACGAAGTAGTGGATCCATGTAACAGACTCCCAGCAGGAATAGGGGAGATTCATCCTGTAACACAGTCCATAGTTGCTTGGGATAGACATAGTATTGTAAATATAAAAAAGTCAGGGATGAAATGGGGACTGGAGATACGCAGCGTTTAGGAATAACGCAGGCCGGGCGGTCTATATTTGCAGCCTGGTTCTGTAACATAGTATTGCACCTCTCTGTTGCTCATATCTATTGTTTTTTTTAACCCTTTATCTACCAGATTCGCCTGTAATGCGTTGCTCCTCTAGCTTGCAGTAAAATGGATGTTACATGAGTTATTTCATGAATAGTTGTCGGAAGGGGAACGCAGAATCAAATACGGAAGAAATAATGAAAACATACATAATGCAATACTGTGCAATAGCACAGTGAAGTGAGGGGAATAAGGGTGATAGACACAATGTCAATTGCACACATTTGCATTATGTATGCTTTTCATTATTTCTTCCATATTTAATTCTGCGCTCTCCTTCCAACACCTATTCACTTCTATGAGGATGCTATTTGGGTTGAGCAGCAATCAAGTGTATTGTATTGCACTTCTTTATTTGCGTATTTACTTCACTATCACGGCACTACCATCACTTCCCATAGGTTGGGGCACTCTCTAACAGCGCGTCTGAGATCAGATGCATTGTAAGGAACCCCAACCCTCTCTAATAGCGCGTCTGAGATCAGATGCATTGTAAGGAACCACAACCCTCTCTAATCGCGCGTCTGAGATCAGATGCATTGTAAGGAACCCCGACCCTCTCTAATAGCGTGTCTGAGATCAGATGCATTGTAAGGAACCACAACCCTCTCTAATAGCGTGTCTGAGATCAGATGCATTGTAAATTCTTCTGTATTTGGTACAATTTTAAAATGACCTGAAAATAACAGGGAACTTTTTAAGGGTGCCCAGAGAACCCAACGGTTCCTAGGAACCCTTGTTGAAAAACACTGGCTTAAGCTGATGCTCAGCTCCGTTTGTGAGCTATCGGTTCTCCTTGGACGTCTGACAGTAAAGTATATGCTGCCAAATAATGTTTTGTTTCAGTCAGAAAAACCATAGCTACATTTTTAGTAGAGCTATACTGTGTGATTCACGATAAAAATATATAAGAATCAATGCTATTGCTATAAATGCAAAGTTTTACATATAAATGAGCAGTGGTCGACAAATCACCCAAAAATCTACTCGCCACCTAGTACCAAACGTGTGCTGCTTGGGCCAATAGGAGCTCGCCACGATGTTAAATCCACTCGCCCGGGGCGAGCAAATGTATAGGTTTGTCGAACACTGTAAATGAGGCCCTGCTGTTTTTCTAGAAAATGGGACGTTGTAATCACATTCAGCAGGTCCAAAGTCATCGACAGAAAAACAAGTATATCAACCTGGACCAAAATATGGATACAAAATTGTCATCTATTATGGCTTGTAAATGCCTTTTACTTGAAACAGGGATGTAACAGTGTAAACCCCATGGCTACATTAAATTCCTTTTTCCCCCTGTTCTCGCTTTTTTCTGTTTTCTAGTAACAACAGCCATGTCTTGGCTAAGCCCTGTCTTGGCCCTGTCTAAAATACATGTAATATGCTATAAAAAGTGAGCATCACGATCCTTTTTTTCACACTGGTTATGGGTTTGTGCAGCAAATAACACCAAAGATCGTTTTTGATTTAGCATCTTAGTTTCTGTAGTGCTATTTAGCGAAGCATTTCCATGTGTACGGGAGGACAGAAATGCACAGGTTAAATCAGGGGTTGGTCACCAACAGCTCAGGTTTTCAGGATATCCCTGTTTCAGCATAGGTGGCTCAATTGAGACACCTGTGCTGAGACTGATTGAGCCACCTGAGCTGAAGCAGGGATATCCTGAAAACTTGACCTATTGGTGACTCTTGAGTTGCCCACCCCTGATTTAACTTGTGCATTTCTGTTCTCCCGAACACACACACCTTAAATGTATAGCAACAATGTTCTCCTTTTAACCCACGTGTAGAATTTTTATATTTGTAATTATATACTGCAAAGAACAAGGTAACACGGATCGCCATCAAATATTTATGCCCATACATTTTTCTGTATTGCAGTTTGAAACTTGGAAAATGTCTCTATATGACGACCTCGGTGTGGAGACGAGCGACTCAAAGACAGAAGGATGGTCGAAAAACTTCAAGCTCCTGCAGTCACAGCTGCAAGTGAAGAAAGCAGCGCTGACGCAGGCGAAGGTAAGTGGGCAGTGGCTGTTTTCCTGGGTCAGTCGTTCGTGTACTCCTCCAAAATCTATGCAAAGTCAATTATTATTATTTCTATTCGTGTGTGTGCTATTTAAACCTTGTTGTGGTCATAGTATGCATTGTCCATATTGTGTTGACAGATGTGTATGCTTGGACTTTATTTTCTTTGGTCTGTGGATAATTTCAAATGTTTTTTTTGTGTGTGTGAATTTCTGTGTAACCGTTTGACATCATTAGTAAGGGATTTTTGGGTGATTCTGGTATCTGCTCACGTATCATCCAGTTTATTTTTTAATACACACCAGCAGGAAGTTTTGTTATTGGTGTTTGTTGACATCTGATTTTGTTATGCTAATGTGGCAAAGGGTTTTGATATAATTAGTCCTTTCGCTGCCAGAAGAGATTAATGTTTTGGAAATGACTCGCTAAAGGGCCTAGTGAACTGTGAAAGGAGTTATTTGTGTTATGTCTTTCCAGAAGAGGAGGGAAATAACCCTCTTGCACAAATTGCAAGTCCTGTTGTAACCGAATCACTTGGAAATCTGCATATATTTTATTACAGACACAGAGGACAAAACAGAGCTCCGTACTCGCTCCTGTAATTGACCTTAAACGAGGCAGCGTCACTGATGAGCGACAGGTCGTGGACACCCCACCCCATGTAGCTGTCGGGTTAAAGGTAACGTTTTCGTTTATGGCTTTATTGGAGGTATATAAAATGCATTTTAGGATCCGTATGGTGAGCGAAGGCACTTGTGAGAATATAAGTTGTCCAGGCGCTCCGAAATAATTCTAAACTTACCGACATTTAGCATTATGTTGGCATGTAGACGGTTTCATTGGTTGTATACCCAATTTACCAACTTGGACTAAATTATTCATTTAATACTTAAAATAAGTAGAGTTTTGTACGTTTCTAAAAACTTTCACGGAACCAACGTTAAAGAAAAATAAAAACATTAGCGTGTCAAACAGTTGTCCCAAGAATTTGAGACCTCCAGTCGGATAAGGCAGGGATGCTCAACTCCAGTCCTCAAGCCCCCCACAACAGGTCAGGTTTTCAGGAGATCCCTGCTTCAGCGCAGGTGGCTCAATCAGTCCCTGCTTCAGCAAATGCCATTGTGATCTGTGGCCCACGCTACATTTTTAACTGTCAGTCTTCTAAAACCGTAATCTATCCTAAAACCTTGTTCGCTTAGTTCCCAGTAACTGATATTTGCTAACATATATTGAAATTGCTGCAGAAACATGTAGGCTATACGAAGTTAAGAGTGAAGTTGCCTTTCCCAGTGGGGCAATCTTCCTCTGGTTACTTTGTGGAGTTTAGAACACTTGCGTCGGTGAGCGCCGCTGTTCAGACTGTTCCGCTGATCTGTGCAGTGCTTTAGATAAATCCCTTGTTCTTCTTCCTCAGGAATCTGTGCCCAGTGGGTTCTCTGCGGGGGATGTGCTCATCCCATTGGCTGATGAGTATGATCCCATGTACCCGAGCGAATATGAAAAAGTGGTTAAGCGCCAGAGGGAAGAGAGGCAGCGGCTGCGCGAGCTGGAAAGACAGAAGGAAATAGAAGAACGAGAGAAGTATGAAAATATGCTTGTCTTGTTGGAACAGCAACATAAAACTGTGAATTATGTACTGCAAGAGATTGCAGAGGTACGCAATGGGGACCGTTTGTAAGGTGAAACTAAAATAAGGCTTTATAGCCTGTTCCTTTAAACAATACAGCAAACAAAAATATACATAAAACAACAAACAACTATCCCTGTGTAAGGGCTAACTTACTTCCCCAGTCCCTCTCTGCAAGGCTGGGGGGGAAAAGCCCCTTACCCACTTATCACCCCAAAGTCTCAGCGGTACCTTAACGCAGGTGGCCCTTCAGCAGGTGTCTGCTTGAGGGTTCAGACATAGAGGTCTGGTCCCCTTTTGTCTTGCTCTCAGACCTTAGCCCTCCTTTTCCTTATTTCAGCTCCATTGTGAGCTATGGAATCTCCTTCCTGTTTCTCAGATCAGGCTTTTTCTTAAAGTCCTAATCAGCCAGGTGGAGTCTGCTTGATTGCCTGTGTGCCATTAACCAGCACACTGCTGGGTTTAGAGGCAGTTTCTCTCGAATAGGGGTAAGTCCCTGTTACATGTACCCATATGTGTGATGGTGAAAACCCAGTGAGAGGATTATTTCTCAGAAGGGACAGCTTGTAGATGAGAGCCCTATGGAAGTTAAGAATAGGTAGTAGCAGCACAGGAAACACTAAGGGAACGGACAGACATGTCGTGGGTAAACCAGGGATGACAAAATCCCTGGCGACCACCTAAAATGTTGTCCCTGTCGCCTGTGCGGTGACTGATTTGATCGATCAAGTCACCGCTGCACCGCTCAGTGAGGGGAGGTATCAGCGAGCAGGAAGCGTGCGAAGGCTGGGAGCGGTAGAGATGTGAGTGTTGGAGAGAGTGGTGGGATCGAAGAACAGGAGACAGAGAGGCGATGCTAGTCAGAGCTGGTAGCTGAGATGTCTGTGTCAGACAGTGTGTCTGTGTATCTGTGTGTGTGTGTGTCACAGATACACACAGTGCCCCCCACGCACTCCTAACAACTTTTTTTTCTAAAAATTCTGGCTGGCTCCCTGGTATTTTATATTTTCGGCACACCTGGAAGGGTCATGCTAAAAAGGTGGGGGGGGTGGAGGTGCTACTGTGCAGGGGCGGGAACGACAGCAGTCTGTGTGGAGCAGGTAGGGCTTCCGACAGCGTTCAAGGGGCCCAGGACTAGCGTTTTTATGTTGGTCCCTGTGTCGGCGGCCCTGTCAACCCCCCCTCTTTCTCTCATCCTTCCCCCTCCCCTTATTTCTCTCACCCTTCCCCCATGTATTTATCTTACTCACCAATTCTCCCCCCTCACAATTTAACCCCTTTCCCCCTTACAATTTAACCTGTCTACCACTGCTTATTGTTCCTGCGTGGTTAGAACAGAACCAGGCTGCAGGGGATTAAAGTGCGGGTTGGAAGACAACTGTGGTTCTGCATGATTTGTACCCGGGCTTAACAAGAAAGAGAAAACAATGTTTGGGGAAAGTGATAACTTTATTGTGTAGATGCTAACTTTTATCACTGTTTAGAGCAGGGGCGGGCAACTCCAGTCCTCAAGGGCCACCAACAGGTCAGGTTTTCAGGATATCTCAGCCTCAGCTCAGGCGGCTCGATTATTCCCAGCCTCAGCACAGGTGGCTGAGTCGGACTGAACCACCTGTGCTGAAGCAGGGATATCCTGAAAACCTGACCTGTTGGTAGCCTTTGAGGACTGGATTTGCTCACCCCTGATTTCGATCCCACATGACTAAATGATGGATCTGAGTGTCCAACCAACTTTTCTTTTGAAATATTTCTGAGTATTCCATCCTTCCCCCCCCCCCCCCCACACACTTCTGTATTCCTGTTTTTATCTGGTCCTTGGAAAATAGAACTGTTCTATCAAGTAGCGGTACACTGATATAAAGCGCTTTGGGAAAGTAGAGAACCGTCCGTTTTACTTTGTGCAGATGTAGTTGTGCGTTGCCAATGACTTTCATCACAACCTCCGTTTTCTTGTCTTGAATGAAATTTGTTGATTTTGGTGGGGTTTTATTTTAGACTTTTTAAAGACACTGAAAACCACGTTGGGTTTTCCTCAGCTGCTTTGTTGTAGTACCCTTTTATCTTGTGTTAATGGTGGATACTTTGTTTTTGTATATGCGTGTGTTCAAATATGCATATCACACCCCACTTGGGAGTTTATTGTTTTTATATAGTATATTTATATACTATATATGCAGTGCGTACCCCCAGGCTGCCCTTATGACATTCAAGGAACATCATTCAAAGGTAGTACAGGCATACCCCGCATTAACGTACGCAATGGGACCGGAGCATGTATGTAAAGTGAAAATGTACTTAAAGTGAAGCACTCCCTTTTTCCCACTTTTGATGCACGTACTGTACTGCAATCGTCATATACGTGCATAACTGATGTAAATAACGCGTGTGTAACAGGCTCTATAGTCTCCCCGCTTGCGCACAGCTTCGGTACAGGTAGGGAGCCGGTATTGCTGTTCAGGACGTGCTGACAGGCGCATGCGTGAGCTGCTGTTTGCCTATTGAGCGAAATGTACTTACTCGCGAGTGTACTTAAAGTGAGTGTCCTTAAAGTGGGGTATGCCTGTACTCTAGGCGTCCTTATGACGTTCAGGAAATGCCATGTGATTTATTGCTAGTTTTCTAGAAACATAGAATTAGATATCAGATAAGAAGCACGTGGCTCACCTAGTCTGGCCATATTCCTACCCGCTGTAAAACGTCAGGCCCTTTTTGATCCGTCTCTTTCTTTTGTACTTAGATAACCTTTCTAGAAGGAGATTGGTATTGGAGCAGATAATGGAATTGGGAAGTGGAGGGCTTCCTCTTCCTTTTTGAATTGCTGGGTGCCCGGGCTCGATCGCATAATCGCTACCCCAAGTGATTACGTGGTTGCGAAAGGGTTCCGCTAAAAATACTAGCCATTTAAAACAGAGAGAGCCACATGGACATCAGAAATGGAAGCAGAGCATACATATAAATCCATGTCTTCTGAGAACTTACTACCAATTGGTGGGAGACCTACAGAAATAATAGGAGTACATTTGTACCTTTTTTGGGTGCATTTGACATCTCCATGTGAGACCAGAAGTCATTTGATGATCAACCCAATGGGTTTGTTCACCCCCATGACTCTACCTCACCCAGGTTTGGTCACGTTGAAGGTAGCCCAATAATATGTGTGTGTGTGATGTACAGAATATAAGACCAATGTTCATTTAACAGCTACATATCTCCATTAATCAAATTGCCTCGAGCCTGCCGACCTTGCAGCTTCCCACGTTTCGGATGTCATTTCTTCTTTAATTAAGATTACTAAATGACCTTCTTAAATGTGTGAAAAGCAATTAACAACCGTTCAGTGCAGCTATTTTAATGTAATTCCCGATTAGTTGCTGTGGCATTTATAGTAACAGAACAGTGCGGATTACACAGCTCATACCAGGTCTAGCTATATTTATAGAGCAGCATCGAATCAACAGTGCTACTGGGAGAGATTTGGGGTTTAATCCTCGTAATCGTTCTTGTGCCACGTGTATTCAAATACCGTGATACAGACAGCTGAGTGATGTAAGGTCAGCTCGTTTCCTGCTTACAAGGTGGAATTATCACCTCCGCCACCCTTTGTCGTGTCTCCGAACACGACAACACAATTTAATGTTATTTTTAATATTATAGCGAAAATGAATGCAGCCTTTTACATTAGAAAATATTGCAAGCACTGAATCACTGCCTAATATTGGTACCTAAGCTGCGATAGTGCTGTTCGGGTCACTATCACACACTCCCAGTGACTGGTGCAGGAAGGAGGAACAGATCCCTTTTTAGAGAGAGAAATTCTTAATGGTTTTATCTCTCAACGAATATATTAGTTGAAAGATCCGTGTAACATCATACGACCAATTCAGGCAGCCTCGGCTATTTTCCGTTTTGCAGTTTCATTTCTTTGTAACTAGGGCTTCTAAGGTGCTAACATGCTCTGACTGTGAGAGGTTGTGGCGTCCAAATAATAGAGATGTGATGGGAAATGGTCACAAAGATAAGGAAAGATGTTTCTGCTTGGAGGAGCTTGCAACGTAGGAGCATGTTAAAGACTAGGGTGAAAAGAGGTGTCTGGTGAGAAGTGCTCATTTAGGGGCCTACAAGTTAAATCCAAGGAATAAAATCCTATTGCTTTTTAATAGGATTTTTTTTCTTTGAAACACAGCGGTGCACCCTTTTGCCCCAGAATTGCGCCACTTTTGCCTTGATACATGTGCCCACTAGGATACAGAGATTTGACGGGGACGGAAAAGGGGCGATCCTGTTGTATACTGTAGTGTTTTTAGGTCTATAGTTTGACCATAATTACATAATTAGTATGTACTGCTTGGATTCATCTCCAGGGTAGTGCTACTAATTAGTATACAGTATAATGCTCCAATTCCATTCTGGCTGCTATTTTGTCTTTTATTTTGCCATATAGCTTTGTGAAAAGGTTGCATTACTAAAGTAAAAATGTTGGCGAAATCATGAACTGCAGACGGATAATAGTTAAGATATGTGTATGGCTAGGATACTTCCAATGTTATGCATGTGCCTTGTATTTATGATACTTTTGTCTCCAGTACTGTATTGTCCTTCTGAACATGTTGGTGCCATATCCTTAAATAAGGATAGAAAAGTCACACTTATAAAATATGTCTTAATTTTTGTATTTATTTAATACATACATACATAATGGCATGCTGGAAGAGGACCATTATACTTTGTAAACAGGTCAGGTTTTCAGGATATCCCTGCGTCAGCACAGGTGGCTCGCACTTTGACTGAGCCACTGATTGAGCCACCTGGGATGGGACTGATTGAGCCACATGTGCTGAAGCAGAAAACCTGACCTGTTGGTGGTCCTTGAGGACTGGAGTTGCCCCCTCCTGTTCTACTTCTTTATTTTATTTATATTTTAGGAGGCGCAAGGACCGGCATGAAGCCAGCGGGTTTTCTCGACGGCCTGACCCAGAGTCAGAAGAGGAGGATGAAGAATATGAACAAGAAAAGCGGAAAAGGGGTATGGCCTGGCCTTTCTATTGCTTCTTGTGAGACCAGGAAGCATACGGCTTGATTAGATGTGTTCTCAGACCACACATCTCATTGTAACACAATATAAATATTCTTCAAATAGTCTACCTCCTGCTCCAGTTAAAATAAGAACTGCCCTGTGTGTTTTACAGCCGTTTGCATGCTAGAGTAAGGTTGAGACTCCTATAAAAACCACATTCTTCTGAATGCTGCGGTTTATATTGCTCCCAGGATTAGGATTTAAAGATTAAACATTACGTGCAATTAAATGCAGATGCTGACATCCTTTATCCATATTATTTTGGTAGATTCCATCATCTAATACCCAGGCTACATTTTCTATAATTCAAAGGGCAGATGTTCCCCGAATATAAACAGGATAGTTTTTTTTTTTTACATTAGAGCGTTCTATTTAAGCATTGGAGGTAAGGTCCAAAGTGGAACATCTAGGAGCTCTGATTTCCTCTGTTTTTACCAAAGTCCTGGTGTATTACTGTATATTTTGCATGTGTGTCGCCTTGCACAAATATTTGAGTGTTTTTATGGTGGGATTAAGACCCCATTATACAGATTAAGGTTGCGCTTATCAGCAGCGCAAAACATTAAGTTTTGCATATTATCTTTACCCTCTAGTAGTTGTTTTTGTTTGTTACAAACCTTAAAATAATCATTGTGATCCCTCCCCTCACTAGAAAAACTTCAATAACAGTTTGAGTTTCAAATAAAATAATAATAATTGTGGAGACCATTAAAAATGGCTTCTGCAGCGGGTTTCTTTCCCTCAAATCTCCTCCCTGATCACAGTATTATGTCAACTTTGCAGCACTGTGCTCTGTCCGGGCTGTGATTCTAGGTATTATTTATTTATAAAAATGTTTTATTACCCGGAAGTAATACGTTACCTCTCGTTTTCAAGCATGTCCTGGGCACAGAGTTATAACAATACATGTTTACATTAAAATAACAGGGTTATTCAGTCAATTCACAGACATTTCATGGACAGATAAAGTTGGAAAAATGGGTACAGGGGATAAAAGGACTGGTGATTTTCAGATGGAAATAGAGAAGCTTTAACATCAGCAAACGGCTCACACCCTTTAGCTGCACCAAAGGCTGTCTGCCTTTTGGGGCGACGCAGATGTAGACTGAAGGGGCTCAGATTCAATACAGCTGTTAACATACCCCAAAGAACCCCAAATCCTTGCACTTGAACTGCGGATCCTCTTGGTTTTCTTGTAATGCCTTCTAAGACCTGAGCCTCTCCACTCCAATAGCAGAGCAGTTTGTATCTGCATCAGTTTCTGCGTGGGAGAAATCATGTGAATAGAAACACTGTTTGTTTGGAAGGGATGGTGCGGTTTTACCCCCTGCATATGTCCTGCTTTAAATGGTGCTTTCAGGTGCAGGCTTGTGTATGCTTTCCGTTCCTGTGCTCATGCAGCAGAAATAAATATTGTGCTCTATCTCATGTCCTGTTTGGATCAATACATTAGTAGAAATGTTCTTTTCTTCACAGCTCCGGGAGGAGCCGCAATTGCCCCACCTACGTGTCTTGTTGAGAAGGACCGGGAATGTGAGTATGGCGGATAGTTTTTGAAGGACCAGTTTGTGCTGCTCGCTGTTAATTTATTTTTAACATTTTTATTTTAGCGTGACCAGGGGTACCCCAACCTGGGGACCCCATGATGTAGTAGCTACGTCTGTAGGTGCTCCCAGAGGGTTGAAGTGGCAGTATTTTTCAGTGGTCTACAATATAATGTGGAGTTATACAGGGTGTTTAAGTAGATGAGGAACTACAAGAGGACACCAGCAGCACAAGCCGTGCTTTTGGATAAAAATCTGCCCTGGCTTTCCACTAAAACTCTCACGTTGCAGCCTGGTCCTATTTCTGCGTCAGCGGTTCTAAGCATTTGAGAAAGGAGTCTTTGCGTGGCATATTGGGTCTTGCTAAAATGATATTTACATGTGTAGATTGGTTTCCTTACCGTTCTATGGATTGTAAATAATGCAGGGTGGGTATTTTGGCTTCTCTGTAGCTATAGTGCCGGCCTATGATGATGAACCCCCTCCCAGGCCTCGCCCACCTGTCACTAAGGCTGCCATTCCACCACCTATGTACGATGAGCCGGAGAGACCACGATCACCAACCGGGCCCAGCAATTCATTCCTTGCAAACATGGGGTAAGGATGCAGAGTTCTCTGGTGTCACTGTTTTATAGAGGGGTTGCAGTGAAGCACATGGGTTTTGGGGTGTCGGCATGTGTGGCGTGTCCAGTCCTGTCCTAGTTACAAATTATTCTACATAAGTAACTACCTCTTTCTAACAAGCACCAATTGTCAAAAAGCATGTGAATCTACACAGGTGATCAGTTCCCGGAGTGTAGAGTCCGTCATTTGTTTCTTTATTATGGAGTGTACGGTGGAGGGTCTTTGTAACTTTTGTACCCGCCATAATCTATTTAATGTGTGGTTAAAACCTATTCCAGCTTCACATTGATGACACTGTGAGTGCTCATTTGCATGTCATTTCCCAGAATCCCTGACTGCAGTGGAAGTGCTGTATGCTAGGAGATATTGGTGTAAGGCGGCGTCCATACTCCGCACATGGCCCAACAAAAAGCTATACCTCTCTGTAGCAAGCCTTAGAGGGCGCGGTTTCAGCCGACAAAAATGTTTGGTTTTGCCGCACGACGGCCGGGTCACGTGAGCGGTTCAGCCAATGAGGGAGAACCGCTCGCATCACAGGCACGCCTCCCTGCCGCTGTGGATCACAGGCCACAGATCGCTCGGTGGACAGGCGCGCATGACGCCACGTGCTCCGTCGTGCGCGGGCCCACTGTATCCGAGGCCTAAAGCGTTGTTTCAGACCACTGAGACGTGACACAAGTGGTATTTTTATTTTATTCATTCATGTAATCTTGGATGTAGGGAGCTGACACAAGTTATGAATAATTCATTCTTGTAGTTAGAAGAACATGAAGGTGAAAGGGCTTGTCAAGTTTGCAAAAAGAAATATAAATAATATAGTTTGTGTGTATATAATACAAACATAGTGTGTGTATACAATAATATAATAGTTACATAGAGGCTGAAAAAAGACATGTCCATCAAGTTCAACCTAAGCTAAATTTAGACAGTTTATCCTATATTTGTACTTATAGTATATTGATCCAGAGGAAGGCAAACAAAAACCCCAGTGACACCATCTAATGATATCTCATAAGGGGTCAAATACATTTCTTGCAGACACCAAATATTGGCCACCAGATTACTCCCTGATCAATGTCCTTCCCATGTTTACCTATTTGGTATATCCCTGTATCCCTTTCCTTTCTAACAAGATGTCCAACCTTTTTTTGAAGATATCTATTGTATCTGCCATCACAGTCTCCACGGGTAATAAACTCCATATTTTAACTGTCCTTACTGTTAAGAGTAAAACGAAAAAATGTGAGGCGCTACTAATGAAGGTGAAACATATAAATATAATAATGTGATAAATATCAATAATATAAAGTGCTCAAATATAAAAAGTGCTCAAATATAAAAAGAATGGCAAACTTCGCTGCTCAACCCTCTTGGGAGAAGATCCAATTTCTCCCGTCTTGAATGGTAAGGAGAAGCTTGTGGGGAGCGCAGGTTTCACCATAAATATAAGGAAGAAAATGGAAAATAGTGCAGTATGTCTAAACAAACACAGCAATTTAAA
Organism: Ascaphus truei; assembly: GCF_040206685.1. Lineage (NCBI taxonomy): Eukaryota > Metazoa > Chordata > Amphibia > Anura > Ascaphidae > Ascaphus > Ascaphus truei. The sequence continues at coordinate 17,411,845 of NC_134487.1, forward strand.
CAGGAATCATGATTTGGGACTCACATTCTCCCAGTGGTAATACAGCATTGAATAGCAATTAGAGCAGTAAGAAGACTCAGCAATGTGCAGGGGGGTCTTGCTTGTATACACTCCCTGATGTCAGCAGGACAAACCCTCAACAGAATGAAAAAAAGGACAACTCTAGTGCAACATTGTATGTTCACTGATGCTATATTGAAAAAGGCAATTGTTATTGCACTTACATGAGCAACAGGTGCTTAGACACGTAACAATTGATGCGCAGCATAGGTGTACAACATCCACCCCTCCTGACGAAGCTGCCACGCCAGCGAAACGCGTTGAGTGAACCAGCAGCAATTCAGAAGTGTGCCCCGAATGCCCCAGAACCCGTGTGAATCCATTCTGTGTTCGATCACGAAAACGGGAAGTGACGCGACGGGCCGAACCGGAAGTGAAGCGACGCGACCTCAGGAGAGGGGTGGATGTTGTACACCTATGCTGCGCATCAATTGTTACGTGTCTAAGCACCTGTTGCTCATGCAAGTGCAATAACAATTGCCTTTTTCAATATATCATCAGTGAACATACACTGTTGCACTAGAGTTGTCCTTTTTTTCATTCTGTTGAGGGTTTGTCCTGCTGACATCAGGGAGTGTATACAAGCAAGACCCCCCTGCAAATTGCTGAGTCTTCTTACTGCTCTAATTGCTATTCAATGCTGTATTACCACTGGGAGAATGTGAGTCCCAAATCATGATTCCTGTTTAAATTGCTGTGTTTGTTTAGACATGCTGCACTATTTTACATTTTCTTCCTTATATATATGGTGAAACCTGCGCTCCCCACAAGCTTCTCCTTACTGTTAAGAACCCTTTCCTTTTGTTGCTGGTGAAATCTCCTTCCCTCCAACCTTAAGGGATGATTCTGTGCGTCGTTTGTACTGCCCGTGGGATGAATAGTTCATACTACAGTAGCAACGTGTTTCATTTTTATACAGTAATCGGTAACAAACTAAGGCACACTGTATCGGGAGCCTCAGCAGAAAACCAAGTACATGAATCCATAAACCATCATTTAATGAGTCAAAACACACAGAGAAATCTTGTTTAATAGAGAAAAAAATAATAGCTGCAAATGTTGCAATTTCACTCCGACCAGGACAGTTGGGTGATAACTGGGGACAGGGTAGTCATTCGTTTTATTTTTGCCCTGCAGCACTGCAGTGATTAAAACAGCAGTATATGTGCTCTGATCTTTTCATTGAGTGCCTTAGAAAAGACTCGCGGGGCAGGTAAGTTGTGCTGCAAAAAAACACTCCATTCAGAATGGAGCTCCTAAAAAGCAAGTTAGTAGAACGTTTTCAGACCACAAAGTCTTAAAGTAAGTCTTGTTCCTTCTTTATAATTCTGATTCAGCGAATGTACACCATGAATCCCGGGACCAAAGAGCGGTTTATAAAGTACCAGCTGCTTATGTTTTGTGGTTTGTTTGTTTGCTTCTTGTAAGTTTGTTAGGATCAGCAACTATTTTATGACTGCACAAGCGGTTCAGTGGTTTCAGGTGTTAGGTAAAGTACAGTTTAGAAATAACACGTTTATTTAAAGGTGCACTTAGAAACATAGTGGAGCTCATACTCTGTAGCGATGTGCAAAGCTTTCACAGGCGTTTAAGAACCACACAACTGTCCCCCAGGATTGCAATTTCGCTTTATATGCCAATTTGCTAAATTCTCTACAATTGCCACATTCCCTTAGTGCTGAGACTAGAATTCACTCTGTACATCACGTTCCGCTCACTGTCTGGCGATACTGCTCGGGAAGCTCGCAAAATGCAATACTATTTTCGCAAGGTTAGCCCTTTGAAGCTTGACGAAATGTTTTGAAAAACGCAAAATAAAGAAACGCTACACATTTATCACTGCATTTTGCATTGTTTCGCAGAAATAGTACTCAGCCATAGTACTCATCTAGTACTCAGCCATGTTACAGCTACTCTGTAGTTTTTAATACTTATTTCAGAACTTTGGATATGTCTAATACCGGGGTGACCAACTCCAGTCCTCCGGGGCCACCAACAGGTCAGGTTTTCAGGATATCCCGGCCTCCCACAGGTGGCTGTCGAAGACTGAGCCACTGATTGAGCCACCTGTACGGAAGCTGGAATATCCTGAAAACCTGACCTGTTGGTGGCCCTTGCGGAGTGGAGTTGGCCACCCCTGGTCTAATAGCTTGGTATTAGCTGGTTAATGTAAGATTTGTGTGGCAGTGTGGGACATTTATGCTGTCGTCGGATAACTATTAGCAGATTCCGTTTACGAGAGCATGCAGCGCGAGTCACTCTTATAAAGTCTGTTAGCCACTCATGAGACTACATGACCAGAACTTTAATTTGTATAACCTTTTCTCATCTCTAATGGCTCCATTTTTACTCCATTGAGCAACTTCAAATATAATCTAAAGGTTCACATACTTTTTCACACATGGATAACATTTTTGGTTTTGAAATATATGCAAATCCTAAAGGGTTCACAAACTTGATAGAGATATAATTTTTGTATGTGTAATAATATTTTTTTTTAAAATAAGTATACACTACTGAGGAAGGTCTGGCTCTGAGACCGAAAGGTTGGATATTTCTGTGCCTGTTTACAATATATTTATCTATCACATTTACCCTGAGTGCTGTCTGATTACGTGCAAACGGTATCGTACATTTGTTTATTTCTTATGGGATATGCTCCTGCCAATTTTGGATTGATACTGGAGTGCTGACGTTGTTGTTGTTTGTTTTTATATACTGTATTAGCATGAACTTTTAATAACCTATTTGAATTATAAAATTGTCTTAAAAATGGCTGCCCGTAGCAGCAGATTTGCTCGTCCGGAACCCCTGGAGACCTCTTGCTGACTCCCAGTGATCTACCGGACACGTGTTGAACACTGCTGTTGTGCATACAAGAGCTTCACATTTTGTTTCTGCCTGTGTGTTGCAGTGGAACCGTGGCTCATAAAATCATGCAGAAGTATGGCTTCCGGGAAGGCCAGGGCCTGGGGAAGCACGAGCAGGGGCTCAGCACCGCGCTCTCCGTCGAAAAGACAAGCAAAAGGGGAGGCAAAATTATTATTGGTGATTTGGCAGATAAAGGTGCGTTGGTTCTTGTGTTGTATTTTCTCAAAACATTTGAACACAAACTAAAGGACGGTAGATACTGTAGCACATACTTTATACATTGTCTATCTATGTGAACCTTCATATTCCTAATTAGTATAGTGATCTGATTTGCTGGGAATTGTTGTAAACAGAGATTTGCCAACATGGTCTCCTGCAGGGGTGCACAACTCCAGTCCTGAAGACACTCCCAACAGGTCAGGTTTTGCGGATATCTCCGCTTCAGCCTCACTGATTGAGCCACCTGTGCTGAAGCAGGGAGATATTGAGCCACCTGTGCTGAAGCTGGGATATTCCTAAAACCTGACCTGTTGAGGGGTGTCTTGAGGACTGGAGTTAAGCACTCCATGTCTACATGACGCATGATTTTGGGAGAAGCTGTATTATACATGTTTATTGTTGACATAACCTTTTACAAACCTTTTTATTCTAATTTCAGAGTATTAGCTTTGTGTTTAGTGTTGTAGCAGATCTTTGTGGGGTGCTCATATTTCCGGAGTGTCTTTCTATATTAAAAAAAAATAATAATAATGTTTTGACATCACCTCAAATTAGAGAAATGTTTCCCACCTAATAGTTAAATGCCGACTATTTGACTCAGCATTCTGTTTTTATCTTTGTAAGAAGTGCTTCAAAGTGTTGTCTTCAATGTAGTTTGGCAGGATTGTAACTTTCACACTGACTTTCTATCTCTTAGTTGATACATCCAAGAAATCGGACCCGAATCCTCTAACAGAAATGCTGAAGTTCCCAACCAAGGTGGTTTTACTACGGGTAAGAAGAAGAACAAATACCCCCAGCTAGAGTTGAAGGGCTGGCAGTGCCAGTGCCATTTAAACTACATGAAGATTACACGTGTGCTAGTCGGTATTAAAGATCATCTCTGGCTTTCACGTCAATTAAAAAGAGAAGTTGTTGTTATTGAAAATGATGCTGAGATTATGAAGCGTTTGATCCTTTTTTTTCACTGTTTCAATGGGAACAATAGTTAATTTAAAAGTATGTAGTTATAGGCAGCGCTTCCCCATGTAATAAATGAAAATCCTATAGTAAGAATAGGTGCACAGGAACAATGTCCACCCCCCCCCCCCCCAAAAAAAAAGCAGCTCAAGCTTGCCGTGTCTGAGCATCGTTGCTGTGTGTAGAACTGCATCAAGATGTTTGCCTGTGTGTGATAGGGAATTTGTGCAGTGGGTTTACAGGGCATCGGGTGCTGGTGTTGGCCGCTATACAGGCATACCCCACATTAACGTACGCAATAGGTCAGAGCATGTACGTAAAGTGAAAATGTACTTAAAGTGAAGCACTAACGTTTTTCCACTTATCGATGCGTGTACTGTACTGCAATCGTCCTATACGTGCATAACTGATGTAAAGAAGGCATTTGTAACCGGCTCTATAGTCTCCTCGCTTGCACACAGCTACGATACAGGTAGGGAGCCGGTATTGCTGTTCAGGACGTGCTGACAGGCGCATGCGTGAGCTGCCGTTTGCCTATTGGGCGATATGTCCTTACTCGCGAGTGTACTTAAAGTGAGTGTCCTTAAACCGGGGTATGCCTGTATATGGCAGTGGGCACTTATCAAAATGTGTGCTCACTAAATATTTACCCTGTCTGATCCCTTTGACAGGTGATTTATTTGTCATTAGCAGTAACCATATTTGATAATTATATAGATATACAACTTTTTTTTCTTAATGACCAGTGGTTTGAGTAAAGTGCCCTGGTTTTGAAAATGTTAACTTATTAGATGGGTCTTTTTTCATTACATTTTTTATTTTTCTCCGAACTTTGATGTTCTAGGCCTACATCAATCTATAGTTGCATTATTTGGTGGTTTGACATTTGAAATGAAGGAACACATAGCTCTGGCATCACTTTGATGCATAGTTTACCTTGCATCAGGTACAGAATCACTGGGGCTAAGCTGAATATTTTCATGGTGACCGTATATATCCAGGTCATCCTTAAACATTGGGGCCAACAGTGATGACTGTATTTGCTGTCACTGACTTGTTGGCCCAATCTTTTGCTTCAAATCCGTTTTAACTACAAATGGTGACACGGTGTGCTCATTTGCATGTCATTTCCCAGAATCCCATGCTGCATTGGAAGCATTGTATACTAGGAAATAGTGGGGGAAAGCAGGGTTGCAGACCTGTCTGAGACATGTGAATGGGCTCACAAGTGATATATTTTATTTGCTGTATTTTAGAAAGAAAGCCATAAGTTGTGCCATCATCCTGTCTCCTCCTCCACCTGTGTGCTAGAATCTCAAGCCATTGGCAGGGTTTAGTTGGTGTAATTTTTCTCTTACTGGTTTATGTAAGGCCGCGTCCATAGTGCAGGATACGGCATGAGCTATATAGCTCGCGCTGAAACAAACACTAGGACGCCGATGCATATGCGCATAGTGCGTGCACATGCGCTACAGGGAGAGCGGCGCTTCACAATGCAAACAAGTTTGTTTTGCAAGCGCGACGCCAAGGAGGAGGCGCGCGGAAGCTAGTGCGGCCTAACAAGACACTGATTTGGGGCTTTAGGAAGGTGTCGTCGTTCTGACTTTCTAGTTTAATACAACTGATGGACTTTCTGGTCGTATGAGTGTTTGTTTGAAGCCAAATTTGTTGCAAGTGTTTATGGCAAGCAATAGACACCAAAAAGTTTAATCAGAATTGGTGTCTGGGTACGAAGTGTTTATTTTGCTTGATAACATGATATATAACCTTGCATAGCACTAAGCCATGGCATTGTTTTTACCATCAGAACATGGTAGGTCCTGGAGAGGTTGATGAAGATCTGGAGGCTGAAACAAAAGAAGAATGTGAAAAATATGGCAAAGTTGGAAGATGTGTAATTTTTGAGGTCAGTATAATATTTAAAGAAACGTTCCCTCATGACAGTATTACATTATATCCAATACATTGTAATGCGAAACCTTATAGTTTTTGTGAGTTTTGTGATTTTCTCTAGGTATCAATTCCCACTTTATGACAACTTTTATTAAGGTTTTTCTTGCGTGTGAAACGGTCTGTACCAACTTAAACTGCAAATACTTCTGACCTAAGACTCGCAGTACGCATAAAACATAGCAAAAAAAAAATGCTACTTACAAAGTCCTACTGCTTCACATCAGTAGCACAGCCTGCCTGAGAAACTTTTCTTGACAGGGGAAAGGTAGCTGGGACATGATATAAATGTCCTTAAGGATCATGTGTGTCTGTGTCTCATACTGCACTGTTCAGTCTTAGGCCGGGATTATACAGGGAGGCCCTAGCACAAGCAATCTGTAAACTCTCCTTCCTAGCAAGGTTCAGGCGATGGGGGGGCGGGGTGGGGAGCATGGCCGTGACCTCGCTGCTGGTCCTCCCTCATTGGCAGAACCACCGCCGTGACGCGGCCATCACTCAGCCGCCGCGCCAAAAGACAAAAATATTGTCTTTTGAAAACGCAGTCCCGCCATCGCGCTCGGTCGTGTGAGCACTAGGGGCGGCCTCATAGGGAGTCAGCAATTTGTTTTTGCCGCGCACACCAGCACCAACACACAGAGTATAAGCTCAGCCTTGGGTATGGATGATGGGTGATTACTGCCTGTAAGTAAAAATGTACCTAGCTCAATTCTAACCCCATTACTGCTGGAGATGCCTGCAGCCAGCAACAAACTTGTTCATTTGCACATTTTTCTTGATGACTTTAATCATTTTTGCTGCCAGCGGGAGACTGCTGTATGCTTTCTAAAGTGAGCCTTTGTAATGTAATGTCCATTCTGTTTCTAGATCCCTGGTTCTCCTGATGAGGAAGCAGTGAGGATATTTTTGGAATTTGAGAGGGTGGAATCGGCAATTAAAGGTAAATTGCACAATTCATTTAAAATCTGATAATCTTGTGTGAGAAACCTCAGTGGGAGTATGTGAGTCACCTAAATAATAGTATTCTATAGTCATTACACAGATAAGGAATAATGAGTTTCAATTCTAAATGTCTAAAAAAAAAAAAATTTGCCGAAATTGCAAGTACAGTATACAGCTTTGAATACTTAGATATCATCTGAATAGCCAGATGTAATGTACAACCATTGTCATTTCACAGATGCTGATCTTCTAATTGATCTAATGCCTGTATTTGTCATGTAATTGACAAGTGTACCATCGTGGAAAATTGTCGTATTGAACTGCAAATGCTTAGGGAGAATATGGATCAAGATACATTTGCTTCGTGACTGCAAAAATGACTTTGCATCAATTTGCAAGTTAAACGTGTGAACGGTCACTTAAAGGAGCAATCCAAGCAGACAATGTTTTAGATATATCTATCAGACGTATACACGCATGCATGCACGCACTTATGCATGCATATATACACGCACATACACGCACTTATGCATGCATGCACGCACACACACACACACACACACACACACATACACACTTGAAGCAGGGGATCTCCAGAGTATGCTCCCGTTAATTTCAGTTCCTTTGACCCCCTGGTTCCAGAGATCTCTCTGCTGGTTAAAGCTGCTGCATCATGCTGGCCAATAGGATGCTGCACCGGGTGACGCCACTGCTTCCTGTTGGCTTGCGAGGCGCGGGAGCTCTGAATCCGCCACTATATGATCTCTGCTACCGGCACCGCCTGCTGAGGTCTATCTCCGGAAACAAGGGGTCCCAGGGCTGATATTAATGGGGTTCAAGTCAAGAGACCCCCGGCTTCTATCCTATGTTAAAATAAAATGCGCAAAAAAAAGTTGCCCGCTTGGCTTGTTTCTTTAAATCCGCCAGCGGCAGCTCTAAGCTATTTGATCGCAGAGAGGAAGACAGCGCCAATAGGCTTTGATGCATCCAATTATAACATTGTACCGAGCAACTCCTCCCCTAACTGCTTAATCTCTCGGTAATGCTAGTGAAGCAACGTTTGTTGCTGAGGCACATCCATACATTGAAACGGGAGCATTTGGCATCAAACAGTAGTGTATAAAACACGCGCCACGAGTCAGGAGGGCTTGGGATGGGAGTGAAGCCTCCCACAAACGATTTTCAGCACATTGATTCTTGTACTGTACTCTGTAATCGGAGGAAGAGTTCCTCAAACAAACATAGAGGTTCTCAATATTAAAATAGCTCAAACTCATTGATGTATGAAACAGCCTCTCGGAAGCAATAAATACAGACATTGTCTATGATTGACACACGGGAATCTTCCAGTAATGGAAGACACAATTTCAGCATGGTGTAAAATGTTAATTAAGTAGAGAGACATATTTTAACCTGTCTATTATATTCCATTCCTACCAGAGACCCTCAAGGCTGCCTTCAACGGTCTCCCATGTTAATCTCGTCTGTAACGGTTACATACGCCTATAACACTGTCTCTAACTGTCCATGCAATGGCTGTGAATATAATGGATAACCTCCGTTCATTTAATGTAATCTTTGTATTGTCGTCATAACTGTGCCCAGGACATACTTGAAAATGAGAGGTAACTCTCAATGTACTTCTTCCTGTTAAATAAAAATACATTCTGTTCCCACTGAATATTAATTGTAACCCTTTGTAGGGTCATTTTATAATCCCACCTTGGCTGCAGTGCATAGTTAAGAAAAACAGTGCTCTTAAAGCTGCCGTTCAAGCAATATCCTAAATGTGTTTTATTTTTTATATAAATCAGTACTGTACTATAAGAAAATAATTGTAGCGTTTTTTTTTTTAAGTGAAGACATTTTTAATGTAATAAGCATTTTTGTTTCTATAGCAACCTTTTCCAAAGTCATATCCCCATCCTCTTCTGGGACAGGCTCTGGCACACCCCTTTTGCCCTCTTTCTAGCAGTGCACCAATTGTATCTAGTGCCAGCCTGGTCACATGATCTTCCCCACAGAACTTTGCATCTTGGGTACTGTTCTGCAGCACTAACAGTGATTTAGTGAACCCCCGAGCCGAATCTTCGCCGATCGATCGGCAACTTGGCTAATCACCTGTCAGTGTGCAGATTGTATTGATGCACATATTGAAAGTGAAAATAATTTAAAAAAATTAAAAACAGCAGTTTTAATGCTTCATATTGCTTGTCAGTCTTTAAATTAACCCTATATCGCTGCCTGCCAAACTCCCATATTTGTTAACCTGTATAGATGTTGCATCCATCATGTAACATTAGTAAGAAATATCAGTTGAAGATGTAGCATGTGACCAATAGTAAAATGGTAGACAATGATCATTTTAAATGGGGCAAGGAATCTGTAGAATAATTCACTGGTAAGTCCATGCCTCTGCACTTGTCCGCTAATTGATTTCTCGCTTCTATTCCAGCCGTGGTGGATTTGAACGGGAGGTATTTTGGTGGCCGTATAGTGAAGGCGTCTTTCTACAACCTGGATAAGTTCAGAGTCCTGGACCTTGGGGATCTATAGGAACTGTAACAGTTTGGGGGTCTATGGAAGTCTCGAAGTGTTCCATACAGTCTGTGTCAGCAAATTGGAAATGATCTCAGATTTAAATTTGTCACGTTTATTGTGATGAACAATATATTTTTTATTTTTTTGGTGTGTGTAGTATAAAGAACTTTTATAACAAATCTCGTCAATCACTGACATGTCATGTTCAGGTCTCGTTATTGTGCTGATGTATTAAACATTTTTAAACTTTTTTTTCCCTCCTTGTTTGATGAGCGGGAGGGAAATGTTTATTCAACTATGGATTATCTGCTGCCGGGGGAACTACACATAAGCTAAATTTGGTTCATACTAGTACCCATGGGTACCAAATAATAAACCTATTTAGGGTATACCGTGTTGTCCTGCAGGGCATTTGAAGGTTAATTTGAATCCTTCCTGTTTTGGAGGGGCCAATGAGTCACTGACCCCCGTGGAAATGAAAGTGTTAATTATGCTTTAATCCCTTTATCTGTGATGGTTTTGAGAAATTGTCTTCCGTGTGCATTTTGTGTTTTATTTTTGTGCAATGTTTGTTTATTCTGGCAGTGGCCAAATATTTTCTTGCTGAGGTGTTTGTTCAGCTTGGTGGATGGGATGTATTTTGCTACAAATGGTTGGTGAATTTGTCAGTAATTAATGCCGTTTTAGATATGCGCATAATTGTATTGTACAAAAAAAGTGGCGACTGACCTGTGACAACAGCGCGGCCTATCTAGCATTGAGAGACATCGAAGCATGACCGGGCACTCTGTGGCAGCGGCCCCAGTGTCCGCTCCTGCACGCCGGCCTAGCGGTCTGTGCTTGAGCTGCAGGGGGAAAGAAAAGATTGCGACTGGTGAGGGGGAAAGCCGTGGCGGGGGACAGCCATGTCACGCAGCTGGTTCGCCTTCATTGGCTGAACCGCCGCCATGACGTGGCCAATGCTCGAGCGCCAAAAGCCGATCTTTTCTTTTGGCCAAGGCGATTGTGCATCGCAGCTTGTGCACGCACGCCGACTGGGGCCTGCCTCATAGAGGGCTGTGCCTTGTGTGCGGCGTGTGCAGCGCAGCGGCCACTGGGGACCTGGCCTGTGTCTGGCTGGAGCGGTGATGGACAGATCTGCACAGCTAACTTGTGGCCCAGGAGGGAGAAGTTTGCGTGAGTGACTGTGTGTGTCACTGACGCATAGAGCCCCCGAGATCGGGGGGGGGGGGGGGCGGTAGAGAGAGGCTGTGACGGCTTCCTCCCTGCTCCATCTTTACAAAGCGCTGGCCCCTAAGGCCTCGGTCGAGTTCCCCACCAGCAGGGGAATCCTTCCGAGCCGGTCCCCCCTGGCGGCACAGCGCACTACACGCTGTGGCGCGTCAGCCGCTATGGGACACAAGAAAATGGTGATCCCTAGCTTTGACGCGTCACGTGGTGTGGCTGTGAGCCAATGAGGAGGGGAGGCTTCGGGAGGAGGAGAAGCTTCGGGGAGCGGGGAGGAGTGTGGAGTGAAAGCAGCGTGAGTGCCTGTCTGTGTGTGTGTGTGTGTGTGTGTGTGTATATGAGTGCATGTGTGTGTGTGTTGCTTACCATCAGCAGCTCCAGCCCGAGTCCGTGGAGGGAGGGGGGGGAGAGTAGCGGTTCCCTCCTCTCAAGCCACGCCCCCCCTCCCTGTCAAACCTCCCACTCCCACCCACCTCCCGCTCCGGCTCCCGCTCCCTACAGACCGCATATCGCGGTCTGTGTATGTCAGCGCACCGCCTGTCTGCAGTGCGGGCGCGCTGACTCTGGGAGCGGGGCCTTAGCCTAAGAATTCCAGCTGGCTACTACATTTCTCTTTTTGTTCACCCCTGGGTGCAAATCTGTCAGTCTATGTATAATTATACCACTTTATAACAATGAGTGCATCACAGTATTATGGAAAATAATTCAATAGTGCTGGTATAGATTAAAGAGCGTTATTAATGTCAAACAAGCATTTTCAGCACTAAAGATAGATGCCCGTTTTTGACGAGTTTTTTTAATTGAAGTAGAGACTTGGATTTAGCTGACAATACAGGTCCTGAAATAGAGGCACGTTGGGTTATTTTGAATTGCGTGGGTCGTTTTGCAACTTTAACTGTGGCTTGTGAAATAGGGATTTTAATTTGGTTTGACAGGGGTGTTAACTCTAATCAGTTTAAACAGTAACAGCTGCCGGTTATTATAATTGAAATAAACGTCGGCATCCTATTTTTCAACCCAAACTGAGATTGGCAGAAAATGCTCGGAGACATTACTTTTACAAAACTCCCTCTCGGTTCTTCGATCTGTAATTTAATTAAAAACAATAGTCTTTAACACATGCCTGAAAAAGGAGGGGACCTAAGCAGAGTGTAAATTTTTATATTTTTCCTTTAGCATTAATGAAGGAATAAAAATCTGCCAAGAGAACTCTTAGGCTGCGGCCCCGCTAGCGCTGAGCGCGCTCTTGCTTAGAGCATGAGTGCCGGGTGTCCTGCAACTTGCAGGGCGGGGGGGGGGGGGGAGGAAGGGGGGGCGCAATTACGGGCAAGCGGGAAAGTATAAAAAGTTTATTTACAAAAGCGCCGAGCGTGTGCCCGCGCATTTGTGCGCATCGTGTGAGCGGGAACATGTATGTACATATGTAACCGCTCCAAGCGCCGCCCGCTCAGCACTAGCGGGGCCGCACCCTTACCTGATTGCCTGTGTATGTATTGAGGATGCGATGGGGGGAGTTGGGGGGGCGTGTTTGTATTTTGGGAAAGATCTTTAACAGTAAGTAAACGATTAAGAGTATATATGAACGTTGGAAAGAGGTGGATTTGTGCAGTTTTTCTGTATCTTCTGAGTTTCAGGCAAAAATAAACAATTTATCAATGTGATTGAGCCTTTCTAAAAATCACAGTTAAAATAAACTTTTTTTTTTTGGTGTCCTTTTGAAAATAAATTTTCTGTTTCCTTGGGTGACATATGCTTATCAGATTCAGATCTTGTGTATCTGTTTTAAAGTAATGATGATGTCACCATTAATCAAAGTAGGAAGGAAGAGCCTGGCACTACGGATTTCTGCTTGTGAAATTTTTGGATTTAGCCAGTTTATACAAGCAGAAATCCGTAGTGCCCAGGCACTTCCTTCCTATTTCACTTGGAATACCACCCTGAGATTCCTGAACCAGGAGCACCGGTATTTATCATTATTTTCTTTGTTGGGGAGTGCAGCATTCACCTTCTAATTTGTAACCATTAATCAAAGAACATAAGAAAAAGAATCATTAAAAAAAAAAATACGTTGTCGAAACTCTTTGAAGCATTTGTTTTCCATGTCTGCCAACCAAAGGGTTAATTCCCACACCTCCGGCAGTGCCCCTCTATGTAAGCGGTTTAGCAAGAAAGGGGTGGTTCAGACTAGGGTGTAAGAGGGAGGTCTCTGGGTTGCAGGGTGAAGCGCAGGACATAATCTTCTACCCCAGGCATGTCAAACTCTAGTCCCCGAGGTGGGTATATGCAGGCCTTGAAAGGTATCTTTAGACCGGAGGTTTGTGTCTCTCGCAGGGTTCCCCACTGGTGATGCTCCCGCTCCACAGATGGCCGATTCGCCCAATGGTACACAAAAGATAAAATGCCAAATAGTGTGGTACAGTACAATTTAATAAAATAATAAAAAGACCAACATTTGATGCACTCACATGCTAGATGATCTAACTGCACGATTTACAATGTGCCGTCCGCAAGCATGAGGGGCTGAACAGTGGTGTGTGTGGAGGCTTTATCCCGCGTGTATCTCTTCCTCGCGGCCGCAATTCAGAGCGCCAGGTCCACCTCAGATGACGTCACCTCCAACAGCAACCTCCCAGCAACAGAGAATATATATATATTTTTTTTTTTAAAAAGGACTCCCCAGCCTGCAGCTAGTGAAGTTGACTCCAAGGGGTTGTCAGCCTCTCTCCTCCTATGGCACCTTGGTTGGTTACTGTGCGGAGACCCATGCGATTGGGCAGACCGCGTATGCGTCTTAGTACGCAGCGGGAATATGGCTAGTACGATGTCCCATGTGGTAGTATAGCACACGTGGGCGCTCCCACACAACGGCTCAGGCACGCCTTAAAACACTGGGCAAGCTATGACATCAGAGAGGTGACGGCCTCAGAAAATGTAAAGCAATCTGCTGCATGGAACGCTGCGCAGAAAATCTAAATCGGCTGCAAGAAGCTGACAGGATCGCAGAAATCAGCATGGAGGTTGCTTTCTGAAACAGGGCAAGTCCTTTGTTTAGAGTAGGAAATGAAAGTAAATGCATATATTTTGTCACCACAGATCCACGGTCATACAACCAGAAGAGGAAACTTCTAAAGTTGCAATGGAGGCTCTGCATAAAAAAAAAAGTGTCTAAGGCAAAGCTCGCACTGCCTGCTACGGCCGTGCGCTTCCATGCGCGCCGCCGCTGCCCAGCGATCTCTGCTCAAGCTGCAGGAGTTGGGGAGGGGGGGGAGAGGTCCGTGTTCCCGAAGCTAGTTTTATTTATTTCCCTCGTCCGTCCCCACTGCACACTGCCGTCCCCACAATTTCAGCAGCCAATCAAAAATCTGGGCATTGATTGGCAGCCGGAGATCACAGATTGAAAAGACTCCCGCGATTGCAGCAGCGTCGACGCCGCACTATGCAGTCAGTGGTCGGTGACTAACGCGCACGTCGCGAAGTGCGCAGTGTGAACGGGGCCTAAGAAAGCTAAAGTGTGTGCAGCATGTGATAACCCAGCATTAGAAGCCAAGAAAGTCTGTGGAGACAGCAGCAGGGGATACAAATGAACAGATTAATAGTTTTCAGTCATGGATGAAAGATACAGTAACTCAGAGGGTGGAGTCAGCAGTACAGCAAGACTAAACCAGAACAAAAGAGATCAAGATCTCAAACCAGTTTAGATAAAGTGAGTCTCCTTCGGACGAATCGGATGTATAATGTCAGCATATCGCTGATGCAGAGTACTGTGATTCCTCAGAACAAGAGCTTCAGACGAGAATCTGAATTCAATCTGGAAATGGTGGAACCTCTAATGAAGGCAGTGAGGGAAACCTTGAAGTTAGAGGATATGGAAGAGAACAGTCAGAGCAGATACATTATTTGGGGAAACCCAAAAAAAGACCCAGGTGTTTTCCAATCCATCGAGTAATTAAGGATACGGTACAAGCAGAATGGGCTCAGCCTGATAGAAAACTGGTGATCCCCAAAAGTTAAACAAAATGTATCCGTTTGGACAAAAGGATGGGAAATTCTGGGAAGTAACCCTTAAAATTTATTCAGCAATATTTAGTGTTACAAGAAAGACAACCATACTAGTTGATGACGCAGCATCCTTCATGGATGTGATGGATAGAAAGATGGACAGTTTTCTGAAGAGATCGTACCTGGCGGCAGAGACAGCATGCAAACCTGCGATATCGACCAAGTCGGTATCAAGAGCTATGCTATGATCCCTAATATTGAGGAGGCATTAGAGAAAGCAGTCAAACGAGCTTCAATTGTAAAAGCTTTATCTGAGATCAAGTGGGCGGTCGACAAGATTGCTGAAGCTTCACTTGATGCGGTAAAGTTACCAGCCAGATCAATGGCATATTCTGTAACCGCAAGAAGAGCTTTGAAGCTCCGACAGTGGATGGCGGATTCAGCATCGAAGAACAGTTTGTGTAATTTACCTTTTGAGGGAGAATTCATTTTTGGAGAGAAGTATATCCAAAGCATCAGGAGGTAAAAGTACTTTTTTTGTCCCAAGAAATAAGGACACAGATTTTTTTCCACATATCAATCGGAGAGAACACATTATAGAGAAGCAAGGTCATACCGTCCGAGAAGACCATTTTCGAGACAAACTTCTTGGTGAGGTCAACGAGTCCAGCGGCCTCCAGTTGGGGGAAGATCAAGCCAATTCAGGGCTGCATTGACTCAATCAATAAAAGACAGGTGGGTACTTCAGATAATTTTCCTATGGATACCACCGTTGAAACTGATATTGGTGTTCTTTATTATACACCTCCCTTATTGTATTGCTTGGGTATGTCCCTAAGGTCCCACTGCCCTGGGGAACAGGAAAAGAGAGAATTTATCCAGCCTACCGTAATTTTGTTTTCCTGAAACCATGGCAGTGGGCACATAGTTACCCTCCCTATGACTAATTTATATCAGTTACTATCTGCAGGTAGTAGGAGGGGCCTTTGGTGGGACTACCTACAGAATTCAATTTCCTGTCCCACTCAAGCTAAGGATGGTCTTAACCCTATGGTGTCCACTGCCATGGTTCCAGGACAATAAAATTATAGTAAGCTGAATACATTTTTTCATTTATTTATTTATTTATAAAATATTTTACCAGGAAGTAATACATTGAGAGTTACCTCTCGTTTTCAAGTATGTCCTGGGCACAGAGTTAAGACAAATGGTTACAAATACAGTTACATAAATGAACAGGGTATACATTATATACAAGACATTGCGTGCACAGTTAAAGATAATATATATTATGGGCGTAGGAAATAGTTACAGACCAGATTAAAATGTGAGACAGCCTTAGATTTGAAAGAATTTAAACTGGTGGAGGATGTGAGAGTCTCTGGTAGGTTGTTCCAGTTTTGGGGTGCACGGTAAGAGGAGGAACAGCTGGATACTTTGTTGAGCCTTGGGACCATGAACAGTCTTTTGGAGTCCGATCTCAGGTGATAAGTGCTGCAAGTGGTAGGGGTGAGGAGCTTGTTCAGGTAGCTGGGTAGCTTGCCCAGAAAGTATTTGAAGGCGAGACAGGAAAGGTGAACTTTGCGCCTAGAGTCGAGTGATGACCAATCTAGTTCTTTGAGCATTTCGCAGTGATGTGTGTTGTAGTTGCATTGGAGAACAAAATGACAAATTGAATTGTAGAGTGTGTCAAGTTTGCTAAGGTGGGTTTGAGGTGCCGAGCCATATACTATGTGTCCATAGTCAATAATTGGTATTAGCATCTGCTGTGTTGTGTTTCTCTTTTATTTAAGTCCCTATCACCTGGTAATCTTTCCTGCGCCGCCTTACTTACTGGAAGGGTACATGTGATTTGGACAGTGACTGCACCATTGTGCGCCTGTCTAAGGCTGAACATGTCCAATTGGTGGGGGTGAGGATGATGGGTATGCTTCAAAGTTAGACCATTGGTGGGCAACAGGCGGCCACCAACCGCACCACTCTAGGTCGGACAGGCCCACCGGAGACCTGGGAAAATGCCCTTGAAGTAGATGACGTTGCCCACCCCGGGCTCAGCTGCCAAGTGAATTTTACAAACTCTTGTGAATTAACAGAGAACTGCCAATAAATCTTGCTAATTTTCCTGGCATTTACAGGGAACAAAACATAGCGCCCAGGCACATTTCTCTAATGGGAAATGACGAGAGAACATAACGTTCAAGCCTCTCGTTTGTTTTATACCAATCCATGGTTAGGCCTTGAAACCATAATCAGCAATACAATTGTGTCTACCAATAAATCTACCTTGACAGAGATGCTTCTTCTAATGAGGTACAAATTAAATACACTACCTGGTCATTTGCCTAGGGGTGATCAGATGTCCAAATAAAATGCTGTTAAACCAACAGCACGTTGATTAGCACTCAGTGTTGTTTTTCTGCAGGGGTGTAGGTGATGTAAGTAATCTAATTAGCCGAATACTGATGTATGTCCGAGCTCCCAGAATGTAGCAATTTCAGCTCTAGGTGTCACTTAAAAGGAGCACATGCACCCCCAAAATGTTTTCATTAGTTTCAGCTTTGGGGAAAGTATCTCGGGAAGCAGGGGGTCCCCGGAGCTGAAATTAACGCGGTTCAGCACCAGAGACCCCCTGATTTAAAATGTCATGTACAAAACAGCGAACTTCTGTAGGATTTCATAATGATTATGTAAAAAAGGCAAAATAAAGTTAATTTGTACCATTAAAACTTAAAATAGACACATTTTTTTAGCTTGTATGGATATTCACACCCATTAAATAGGTTCAGTGATTGTTAGAAATAGTATACAGTATCTATAATTCCACATCTAACCAAATCCGACACACATAGTATAACTCCGTTACTTAAGAGTATTGGGTTAGTAATAAGCGCCAAAATACTCAATTATACAGCATTCAAATCACTTCCGTGTATCGGTCAGTACAAAGTAAGATGTGTTGCTAAACAAGTTCAACACACACTTCATCTGACATATTGTCAGCATGTGTAACTAAAAGTGAACGTGCAGCACAGGCTGTCATGTGTGCATACATAGACCCATCCTATAAATCGGAATAGGTCCTGTGTAGTGGACACAGTATAATGTGGTTATATATCCTCAATTGAGTCCACAGTGCACTGACAAATGGCAAGGAATGTACTTAAATGATAGTGTGAATCAATCACCATACAACCCCTTGTCCAGAAGTCAATCCACCCACTGCCTCCGAGACATCAACGCAAGAATCAGAGTACGTGCAAAAGTAGGTGAAACCCTGTTTTTATCTGCTAAATTAAAGGGGATAATTAGAATCAGGTGTTGAAATAATTAGGAAGATAGATGATCGATGCGGCACCGCAGTTCCTATGGAAGTCAGACTCACCAGGTAGGATGATAAAATTAATTTATTTAACTACATAAAACAGATACTGACAAACATGACTAGGAGACCTCCTCCCACGCGTTTCGAGCAAGTTTGCTCTTTCTCTACACTCCTTGAGAAAGAGCAAACTTGCTCGAAACGCGTGGGAGGAGGTCTCCTAGTCATGTTTGTCAGTATCTGTTTTATGTAGTTAAATAAATGTATTTTATCATCCTACCTGGTGAGTCTGACTTCCATAGGAACTGCGGTGGCATCGATCATCTATCTTCTTATTCATATCCGGATCGTGGCCGCGCAACGGAAGGACGTCATTCATCCTTGTAGGTGAACATCCAGCCAGGAGACTAGGGGAACGGTTTACTGTGAGTATCTACTCTATACATACAGCTGTGCAATTGCAGCCGATCACCATACACTGGGAATGGGACTGCACTCAGCTACTACCACCATATCTCCATTAGGCTTGTTTCCACATGTTCCACTTACTATCTTACAGTACAAGCTTATTAAGCTAGATCGTGTGTTATACCTGGAGTCGCCAGACGGTCTCTCTTGTTTAAATAATTAGGTAGATCTTTATCACACGCATTACTACAAGTAATTTGTACCCACTCATGATCCGTTAAAGATATACATTAGACAATTTGGTCAATATCACCGTATATGACTGAACAGAGTGCGGGTAATAGGGAGCTTTGGGTGATCCTCTCCTCACCCTCTCTTTTGGAATCATGTTTTCCCTATATCCACCAGTTGCATCCAACTACTGAATTGAATGAGGTGAGCCATGTGTGTGGACAACTTGTTGCGCTGATACTTTCAATAACAACCTGTTCTCCCTGACACAAGAGCAGACGGTTCCTGAGCCCTGCACGCAGCCAGGGTTGAAGCAGGCCCAGTAATACGCTTACTCTGACACATGGTACCAGCACGACGAGTCGCTGATACATGACCGCACTGCCAACGGAGCCTAAAACAGTTGTTGAATCCGACCTCTGTCCTCAGTTTCAAAGCAAGGGCGCATTGAGAACAACCTCTCACCCCCCCTGCCCAGGCACCACTCATAATAAATCAAAATAAAACAAATGGAACAAATTAAAATACTATAGAAAACAATATTAAAAAAAAAAAACACACACACAAAGGTTCCTGTCTCATCTCAAATTTTAATGACGGATTAATCCGCAGGCAGGTATTAGAATTTCTGACGAACTTCTTTCTTACAATACGACGACGGATTCCAAATAAACACATTCTACGGAATGGATTTTGGTTAATCCCGCCGGAAGGGGTGGGGGGGGGGGGGGGGGGTGGGGTGTTATTTTAAACCTTCATTACCGAGCCACATAGTGGGGGATTTTAATGGATCCACATGGGTTAAAAGTTGGAACAATCCGTCTGCGGATTTTACCCCCTGAAACGGATTTTGAAGGGAGAGCCTGGAAAATTCCAGGGGACGGATTTGGACTGTTGTGCTCATCTCTAATCATTATCTAATTCAGGGGTGGCCAACTCCAGTCCTCAAAGGCCACCAACAAGTTTTCAGGATATCCCCAAGTTTTCAGGATATAGTTTTCAGCACAGGTGACTCAACCAGTCTCTGCTTCAGCACAGGTGGCTCAATTTGTCCCTGCTTCGGCACAGGTGGGCTCAATCAGGGGCTTTGACTGAGCCCCCGATTGAGCAACTTATGCTGAAGCAGGGATATCCTGAAACCCTGACCTGTTGGGGGGGGGGGGGGGTCGGGTGGATCAATCAGTGGCTCAGTCACAATGACTATTGTAATCAGGTAGTTCAGGAAGAGACAGTCCATACTGTATTATTACATGAGATTGGGATATTTGCAATGGGATCGGAGTACCGGGTTATGAAGAGTATCTGAAGGACAAATCAGGCTTAGCAGTATAAGCCGTTTAATGCAGCAGGCAGAAGCTATATGGCAGTGGTTCTCAGACCTCTCCTGCTTCTCCGGGGCCACACCAGTGTTCCGATGCACCCACCCAGCCTTCTATCAATGTGCAAATTGGGTGACTTTATCTGTGCGCAAGTGCACGTTCCTAAAAAAAAGTCTGTGGCTGACGGTCCCCTGAGGAGAGGGAATCCACGTAATAAATTGCATAGGAAGCGCCCACTATGTGCTCATTTGTATTTCACTACCCAGAATCCTACTCGGCAGCTTAAAGCAGCAGTTCAAATAATATCCTAGATGTGTGCGTTTAAAAAAAAAAAAATCAGTTCTGTACGATGAGAAAATAGTTGTACTGTAGCATTTAAAAAAAAAACTATTTCTAAAGACATTTTTAATGTATTAAAATGTAATGTAACAAGCACTTTTTGTTCCGATAGCAACCATTTACAAAGTCACATCCCCTTCTTCTTCTGAAATAGTCTCTGGCACACCCCTTTTTGAGCTCTGGCGTCTCTAGCAGTGAACCAATTGAATCTAGTGACTGCCTGGTCACATGATCTTCCCCACAGAACTTTGCATCATGGGTCCTCTAACCCCCGAGCTGAATCTTCGTCGATCGATCACAGGAGATGCAGCTTGAACTGCTGCTTTATGTGCTGTACGACATGTGACTATGGGGAGAAGGAAGTAGGTTTACTGTATATACCCGTGGAATAGATTTGCTAGTTCTCTTATTCCAATTTAAAAACCTGGGCTGGCTAAACCTGCTGGGATCATCTGATGTCGTCAGCCTGACCATCCGGAGTGCCTACCAGCTCTATTTAATAATAATACATTCACTGCTTTCACATTGCAGTGTTCCACTGAAGCACATCAACATGAACTAGGAAAGCAGCCAGCAGCTTTTCTAACTGATCGTTTTATGCCAAGGTGCAATATATCTAGAAATGTGCTAGTTCAGGGAGCCAAGGATATATCAGGTCACTTGAAGAATTGTTGCAGAATGCAACACTTTGTATCAAACCTCACAAACATTCTAGGATTATTTGTAACTAAATACTCCAAGTGAGCTGTTCTATGTGTCAGCATCTGGCCACACTATGGCAACATTGTAGCTAAACCACCAATTGTCACTTCACTGAATGTAAAATCTCTTCTAACCACAAGATATTTGCAACCACAATTAGAACAGGGCAAATAGTGTCACTCTGAACACAGATAATGTGTCAGTTCCCACTTGAAGTGAACTATTTGTGATTCTGGTATTTGTTGCTCAAATATTGGCTGACTAAAACCAATTAATCAGTCAATCAATCAGTCAATCTCCACGGACGAGGTGGAATTATATTATTGGCCGACTAAAATGTATAATTCAGTCGTTCTCCACGGGCTGGGTGGAAACACACTAACACCTAATATTCAGGAGACTGGCTATTTGCTAGGTCTTATGTGAATTAAAAGTTTGTCTCTTTTTTTGTACACGTTATTTTAATAAAGATATTATTAAAGATTAATTTTAATACAACTCATTAATCAGACAGCTGGCTACGGAGTGCTTTTCAAGCTAAGTGCTTTTTTCTTTTTGTAGATTATTAGTATATTTCTCAGCGCAGCAGCGTATCCTATCCTACACCACTCTATCCTATCCTACACCACTCTATCCTATCCTACACTACTCTATCCTATCCTACACCACTCTATCCTATCCTACACCACTCTATCCTATCCTACACCACTCTATCCTATCCTACACCACTCTATCCTATCCTACACCACTCTATCCTATCCTACACCACTCTACCCTATACGGAACCTAGCTGAGCAGGGGCATTAACTTTAATAATGTCCCCTCCCCCCATTCCCCTCCCCCCCCATTCCCGTCCCCTGCCCCCATTCCCCTCCCCCTCCATCCCACCAGGTGTCCCAAGAAGCCAACAGAAGCAGAATATTAAAAGCATAGCTCGCATCAGCTGTTTGCTACTAGAAATAACTAATAATGAAATAATAACAATCACTACAATAATAAAGATATATAGTGTATATATATATATATATATATATATATATATATATATATATATATATATATATATATATAAAATATGATGTGTGTGCTTATTTACCTCTCCTACCCACATACAGTGGCAGAGTATAATGCTATGTCATCTATTTCATCTTCCCAAATCAATATGACACTATATGCAATTAAATGAACATTTGACTTAACAGAAGTGTTTAACGTTTTAAATTTAATTTAACATTTGTTATTATCTTTAATTCATACAATGTCTTTAAATATAATGTATAACCTCTGTTCATTTATTGTAACCAAAACGCTATGCCAGCGGTGTGCAAACTGTGGGGCGCTGGGGAGATTGTCAGCGGGAGGCGCATGATTTGCAGAGGCCCCGTGCGCTTCCCAAAGGCACTTAAATTAAGTGCCGGGGAAGCAGCGAAGGCCTCTGTAAACTGCACTTACCTTGCTTCTGTTGACACGTCGTCACGGCAACGTGGTGTCAAATGACACCGTGCAGTCATATGATGTCACGTTGCTATGGCAAGGTAAGAGGCGGGGGGGGGGGGTGAGGGAGGCGCAGAGTGGGGATCAGCCGGCAGGGTGGCGAAGGAAAAAAAAAAAAAAAGATTGCGCTCCCCTGCTCTGTGGAAAAAATGAGGAACAAACCTCAAAGAACCGATGCTCCGTCAATAGCCATGATGAAATAAAGAAATGTTGTTAAGCAAATGTCTCTGATTCCTTCGGTTGTGTCAGCGTGTGTGGGGGGATTAAGTAAATAAGCAAAGTGTCCTCGCTGTGTTGAGAGTGGACTCAGCCAGGGTGGGGAGTTAATAAGCTTAGTGAATCCAAATAACAAGAAATTTCAATGCCATGCAGGCAATGCGATACTCACAGTGTCCTCGGATAGCTTCCCTTACCGCACCCTGTGTCCCACACCATATATCAGCTGGCCGGTAATCACGCTGAGCTGCCCGTGTCTGCCTGTTGTCGCTGAAGTTTGATGAAGGACCCCCACACGCAATCGGATCACTGTGCGTGCTCCAGCCGGTAGATAGTGTAGCAAAAAAGGGTAGAAATGGTGGTCACTGCTCCCCCGAATCCTCGGAATCAACCAAGCGCTAAGTAACTAAAAATATTATTTATTCATGAAATAACGAGAAAGCGTACAAGGTGTACAGCTCCAACGCGTTTCGTCTCCACAGAGACTTTATCAAAGAGTGACGTGCACTGTAGCAGGTGAGCCTTAAGGAGGTAAAGCTCTGATTTCATTGGTTGAAAATAGAAAGGGAGGATACATCACAGTCCACCTGTTGCAAAGTGAATGTAATCACGAATGCAACAGGACTGAGTATACTACCATTAAAAAACCTCAACACACAAAACTACCACAGAAGAGATCACCCGCAACACAAAAAGCTGACAAAAAATATATATATGAAAGAAAATGTCAAAACAAAACACAGAATATACAGTGAAACAATAAAGAAAAATATTGCTAATAATGAACAATGAAAATATATAATAACAATAAAACAAAGAATAATAAAAAGGACGAAGAAAAAAATAAAATAAAATATATATATAACGAATAAAGAAAGAAAAAAAGGGCTATATAATAATGTTATTGAATTGCAACATAGATGCATAATACAAATATATCAAAATATATCAAACTGAATAATAGTGAATATGGATAACTATAAAATATTAAATATTGATTGTGTGAAAGAATATTTTGCATTATATAAAAATCATAAATAAATAATTGAGGCATCTGTGTAAATGCACGATTTCAATTTGTATAATGCTAATAATACATAAAAGACATAATGATGGAAAATACAGAAATATATAGGAGACATAACTATTGGGAATTAGAATAAAGAATAATAAGGAGGATAGGTATAAGCAATGTGACATATATCATGAGCACCATAAAGGGGGTTTAATCATGTAAGAAATGCTTAAGCTACCAATCAATGTT
The DNA here is from genome assembly GCF_040206685.1 of Ascaphus truei. Taxonomy (NCBI): domain Eukaryota; kingdom Metazoa; phylum Chordata; class Amphibia; order Anura; family Ascaphidae; genus Ascaphus; species Ascaphus truei. The sequence goes on from NC_134487.1 coordinate 17,435,906, forward strand.
GAGACCCCCAGGAGGAAGAATGCCCATGGTATATATCCAGAACATCTCCTGCCTATTCAACCTATTCTCCCTATCTCCTCCTCTAGGATGAGGTGGTATGTACTCAATACAGGAAAAGGAAAAATTGGCTATGCCTCCTTTTGGACATATAGAAAAGTGACGGGACACTGGATGGGCAAGATCTTTCTTCTTAATGAGTCGTACATGTTCTGCTATTCTACACCTTAAAGCTCTTATAGTGCGACCTATATAACGTAGACCACAACCACATTGTAAGAGATAGATAAAATACGTAGTAGAGCAGTTCAAAAAGCTCTTAATACGATATTTGTTCTTATTTTTAGAATTGGTCAGGAATTTAATTGGTTGGGCATATCTGCACATAGAACATCTGCCACGTGAAAAAAATCCAGTAGGGATACCTCCAATAGGAGGTTTCATAGAACTAGAATCAAACTAGGAGATAAGTGAGACGCAAGTGTCTTAGCCTTTCTATAAACAAATGTAGGACCTGTTTGGGTAAGTTTACAAATATCTTTGTCAAGTGACAATGTATGCCAATGTTTCAGAACTATATCTCTAATTGATTTAGATTGTTTATTATAAGTAGGAATAAACAATGGACATACATTGTCCTCATTTGAGTATGTTGTTTTGTTATTGTATTTATATTTCTTTTTAACCAGGTCTTTTCTATCAAGACCATCTGCATGATTAAACGCTTCCAGAATTATAGTCTCATTGTATCCTCTAACAGAAAATCTCTCTTTCATATCATTAGACTGCAAGATGAACATATCATCATCAGAACACAGTTTTTTAACCGCACAAATTGTGCTTTTGGGATATTTTTGACAAGGGAGGGGGGGGGGGGTGACAGCTAGTTGCACACAGAAGGGAGTTCCTGTAATGTTCCTTTCTATAAATATCTGTTTGGATTCTCATCCCACCATCAATATATAGTGTCAAGTCTAAGTAGTTAACATGGTGAATATTGTGTTCATAAGTGAATTTAATATTTTAACTGTTCTTATTAAGTTTGTGAATAAAAGAAGAGAGTGATAAATGATCCCCATCCCACACCATTATCAGGTCATCAATGTACCTCTTATAATATATAATTTGATTACGAAAAGAATTAGTGTCGTGATAAATAAATTGTGCTTCACAAAAACCCATAAACAAATTAGCGTATGAAGGTGCAAAACTCGTGCCCATAGCTGTGCCGTTTCCTCTTTGATCTTCTTGTTCTGTATGTTTTTTTGATCCTGTTTGGGAAAAAGAGGACTGGGAAGATGGTTTACTTGGCTTGATGTAAAATGAAGACGTAGATGGCTTTGCCTGCCCCCTTGATGTCCCCCGAAAATCTCTGTTATGATCTGATGGACCCTCAAACGAGACTGAATGAGATCTATATTCATGGTCTGACTCGGAGTTGAGAAAAAAATCATTATTTTGTCCCAACTCAAATAGAGGCCCCTTTATCTCTACATTTGAGAGGTTAGTTGAAAGAGACCTTGGAATACTAGCCAGTGGCTTCTCTTATGCACATATGAACTCTAACAATCTCACATATTCAGAAATTCAACAAATAGATCAAATAAAAAAAGACTATAATATAATACTCAAAAGTGCAGATAAGGGGGTGCATTGGTTATTCTGTCGGCTGACCAATATCAATGGGAAGCCTACAGACAATTAAGGGATACTAACAGCTACGAGCGTCTGAGGGGAGATCCAACCCCCAAATATTTGGGAGAACTAGATGAATTGATTAACTTTGGTAAAATTCTTACGGTTATTAATAACAAGGAAATTGATTTCTTGAGCTGTCCACATCCCGTGGTTCCGGTGTTTCACCATCTCCCAAAGATCCATAAGTCACTGGTCGACCCTCCTGGTCAGCCCATAGTTGCGAGTATTGGATCTTTGGGAGATGGTTTATCACGGTATGTGGACAGCTTCTTACAACCTTTGGTTTGTCGACTACCATCATTTATTAAAGACACAACAGACCTTATTGTTAGTTTGCAAGACCTAATCTGGAATAAGAACTATAGGTGGGTTACACTAGATGTGACCTCACTATATTCTATCATTGAACACAAACACGGGTTAGCAGCAGTTGAACACTTTCTGGATTTATCTGATCTTTCTATCTCACATTGCACTTTTCTTTTAGATTCCATTCATTTTTTACTCACTCACAATTATTTTTTATTTGATACACATTATTATTTACAAAAGTTAGGCACAGCTATGGGCACGAGTTTTGCACCTTCATACGCTAATTTGTTTATGGGTTTTTGTGAAGCATAATTTATTTATCACGACACTAATTCTTTTCATAATCAAATTATAAATTATAAGAGGTACATTGATGACCTGATAATGGTGTGGGATGGAGATCATTTATCACTCTCTTCTTTTATTCACAAACTTAATACGCACAGTTATAATATTAAATTCACTTATGAACACAATGTCACCATGTCAACTACTTAGACTTGACACTATATATTGATGGTGGGATGAGAATCCAAACAGATATTTATAGAAAGGAACATTCCAGGAACCTTCTTCTGTGCTAATAGCTGTCACCCCCCCTCCCTTGTCAAAAATATCCCCAAAGCACAATTTGTTAAAAAGACTATGTTCTGATGATGATATGTTCATCTTGCAGTCTAATGATATGAAAGGGAGATTTTCTGCTAGAGGATACAATGAGATTATAATTCAGGAAGCGTTTAATCATGCTGATGGTCTTGATAGAAAAGACCTGGTTAAAAAGAAATATAAATACAATAACAAAACAACATACTCAAATGAGGACAATGTATGTCCATTGTTTATTTCTACTTATAATAAACAATCTAGATCAATTAGAGATATAGTTCTCAAACATTGTCACTTGACAAAGTTATTTGTAAACTTACCCAAACAGGTCCTACATTTGTTTATAGAAAGGCTAAGACACTTGCGTCTCACTTATCTCCTAGTTTGTTTGATTCTAGTTCTATGAAACCTCCTATTGGAGGTATCCCTACTGGATTTTTTTCACGTGGCAGATGTTCTATGTGCAGATATGCCCAACCAATTAAATTCCTGACCAATTCTAAAAATAAGAACAAATATCATATTAAGAGCTTTTTGAACTGCTCTACTATGTATGTTATCTATATCTTACAATATGGTTGTGGTCTACGTTATATAGGTCGCACTATAAGAGCTTTAAGGTGTAGAATAGCAGAACATGTACGACTCATTAAGAAGAAAGATCTTGCCCATCCAGTGTCCCGTCACTTTTCTATATGTCCAAAAGGAGGCATAGCCAATTTTTCCTTTTCCTGTATTGAGTACATACCACCTCATCCTAGAGGAGGAGATAGGGAGAATAGGTTGAATAGGCAGGAGATGTTCTGGATATATACCATGGGCACTCTTCCTCCTGGGGGTCTCAACATTGCTTGGGAGCTTAAGCATTTCTTACATGATTAAACCCCCTTTATGGTGCTCATGATGTATGTCACATTGCTTATACCTATCCTCCTTATTATTCTTTAGTCTAATTCCCAATAGTTATGTCTCCTATATATTTCTGCATTTTCCATCATTATGTCTTTTATGTATTATTATCATCATACAAATTGAAGTCGTGCATTTACACAGATGAGACTATGTCTCAATTATTTATTTATGATTTTTATATAATGCAATATATTCTTTCACACAATCAATATTTAATATTTTATAGTTATCCATATTCACTATTATTCAGTTTGATATATTTTGATATATTTGTATTATGCATCTATGTTGCAATTCAATAACATTATTATATAGCGCTTTTTTTCTTTTTTTATTCGTTATATATATTTTTCTTTTATTTTTTCTTCTTCCTTTTTATTATTCTTTGTTTTATTGTTATTATATATATTCATTGTTCATTATTATCAATATTTTTCTTTATTGTTTCACTGTATATTATCTGTGTTTTGTTTTGACATTTTCTTTCATATATATATTTTTTGTCAGCTTTTTGGGTTGCAGGTGATCTCTTCTGCGGTAGTTTTGTTTTGAGGTTTCTTTTAATGGTAGTATACTCAGTCCAGTTGCATTCGTGATTACATTCACTTTGCAACAGGTGGACTGTGATGTATCCTGCCTTTCTATTTTTAACCAATGAAATCAGAGCTTTACCTACTTAAGGCTCACCTGCTACAGTGCACGTCACTCTTTGATAAAGTCTCTGTGGAGACGAAACGCGTTGGAGCTGTACACCTTGTACGCTTTCTCGTTATTTCATGAATAAATAATATTTTTAGTTACTTAGCGCTTGGTTGATTCCGAGGATTCGGGGGAGCAGTGACCACCATTTCTACCCTTTTTTGCTCCCCTGCTATGTGCCCAGGACATACTTGAAAACGAGAGGTAACTCTCAATGTATTACTTCCGTGTAAAACATTTTTATAAATAAATAAAATAAATACAACACTATGGCCTGTCCATACAGTATACAGCCTATATGTAAACACAGATTCACAGCATTTGTATGTGTCCCCTGGCATTGCAATGCGTTACAAGCACTGCCAGCAGTGTAAGAGTTACAATTCAAATGAATTATGTATTGAAAAAATAAATAAAACCTATATAAACCCTTCCGTGGCAAGGTTTAATATAATGTATAGCAGTGAATATAACCCTGTCATTTATGTGTGTACAGTATGTTCTATAGGTTGTAAAGAAACTCATTCAAAGCAATGTCACAGCCAGGGTTACTGCAACTTCCCCTGTGTGCGCAGTGCAAAGTCTAACTCAGCCTCTTCCCTGAAGTGACGTCAGAGTGGGGGGGAAATTGCCCAAATTAGACCGTTTCCTGCTTTCTCTGGGATCCCCTCTGTCCAGACTGCTGCTGGCCTCTTCAACCTCTGATACTCCAATCACAGTGTCACTAGCTCTGACCTCAGCTATGTCATTCCGAAAAGGTAAGGGCAGAGGGTATGTGCCACATCCCATGCTGATTAGAGGGAGGTGCAGCTGATTGCACAAGCAGAGCCCAGTAACACTTTACAGGAGTTATCTGTAAAACACAATAATGGTGCAGTCCACACATTGAAACAAAGTGACATAATGACAGATGTTTCAGGAAGTATGTCTTACTTGTGTATGCCGTTTTCAGAAAGAAAAGTATTTATGTTCATTTCAGGGAGAAGGAGCGGCTCAGTGAGTAAAGACATTGACTGGCACTGAGTTTATTTATTTATAAAATGTGTTACCGGGAAGTAATACAGTGAGAGTTACCTCTCGTTTTCACCTATGTCCTGGGCATAGAGTTAAAATGACAAATAATACATGTTTACAAATACAGTTACATAAATGAACAGGGTATACATTATATACAATATATTGCATGCACAGTAGGAGATAATATATATTATGGGCGTATGTAACAGTTACAGACCAGATTAAAATGTGAGACAGCTTTAGTTTTGAAAGAACAAACTGGTGGTGGATTTGTTAGTCTCCGGTAGGTTGTTCCAGTTTTGGGGTGCACGGTAAGGAGCAAGTTTGAAGCAGGGGAACACTGGTTCAATTCCTGGTGTTGGCTCCTTGTGACCTTGGACAAGTCACTTTATCTTCCTGTGCCTCAGGCACAAAAACATAGATTGTAAGCTCCACGGGGCAGGGACTGTGTCTGCAAAATGTCTCTGTAAAGCGCGAAGTAAAACTTGCAGCGCTATACAAGAACATGCTATTATTATTATTATTATTATTATTATTATTTGTATTCCCCTTTTAAAAATAACATGCACTAATATTATTAATACTGTAATTATTAATACACATCATTAGTATAAATCTCATGTTAAAGAGTGAAACTGTTTTAAACCATGTTAGGCAGTTTATTGTAATCATTGTGACAGGAAGTTTTGGGGAGTGTATTACTGACCCTATCTCTGTTTATTCTCTCCCTGCCTTATACTATTTGGCTTTCTAAGTGGTTCTCTGGCACACAGAGGGTGTGTAGTAATGTGATTGTCAATATTGTTTTCTCCATTGGATGTATGTCTTTATTAATACAGTGACATCCATGTACACAGCGCTTTACTGCAGTAATACATGTGACACAATAGGAATAAGCCCGTAAGACATAAAAGTGGACATTAGGAAAGGGAGTCCCTGCCCTGAAGAGCTTACAATCTAGGGCTGCGTTCCCGCTTGCGCTGAGCATGCTGTGCGCTCGGCTCGTGCCGCTTTTACTTCTTGTACTCTTTATGTTGACGTCCCCATTCATGCGGCACGGGCACGCACGCTCTCCCAAGCTTGGCGCTTGAGGAGACAAAAAAAAGTGCGCTTGAAAACGCGCTCAACATGCCACCAATGCCCCCACGCGCACGCGTGCAAAATAGACAGGACACCCGGCGCTCATGCTTTGAGAGTTGGTGAAGTCACCGCTCTCAAGCATGAATGCGGTCAGTGCCAGCGGGGCCGCAGCCTAAGTGGTAAGTAGGGAGATCTACGGCTGAGACTATACCAAGGCGGCAGCGCTATTCTGTGACGTCGCCGAGCGGCATCTTGATTATACCGGGGAGACAGGGCAGAGGAGGCTTGGAGGCGTGGCCATGAGCGGTTTGCCTTTTTTGGCTGAACCGCTCACGTGACATGGCTGTCGCCAGAGAAATACAAATGTCGTAGTCTCTTCCCCAGCCGTCGGGTGCACCGCGACCGTCGCCTGCGGTATGAGCACTTTAATTGTATGTATGCTACTTGTTTTGGCGCCGTCGCTCCATGCAACGCACGTTTTTCAGTATAAACACGGCCTTACAGAGACAGTAGGGGGGTGTTTTTGTAAGTGCGTCGGCAAGAGGTCCATCGCAATACTAAAGCGATCCCTCTCATCACCTGGTCAAGAAATAGGGGGTCTTCCAAACCAAATGGAGTTAATCAGAAAATTATACAGGGGACCTTCATTGTTATTGTGTCTCCCTGCATGATGTAGCCCAGAAGTGGCCAACGCGAGCCCTCAATGGGCCACCAACAGGTCAGGTTTGGAAAGCCCTGCTTCAGCACAGGTGGCTCAATTGTTGACTATATAAATGAGTGAGCCACAGTTTGAGCCACCTGTGCTGAAGCAGGGATATTCTTCACATCTGACCTGTTGGTGGCCCTTGAGGACTGGAGTTGGCCACCTCTGATGTAACTCAATCATTAAAACAACAGTTTCCCCAACCGCATTTTTAACCCCCCCCCTTCTTATTTTACCAGGATGAGAAGTAGGGGGTCCCCAGAACTGAAACGAGCTATTTTCGGCTCCAATAACCCCCTGGTCCCTGAGATACTTACGGGTAAAAGTAGCCAATTTCACGTCCCCCTCCAGGGGAAACAAAATTGGGGTCTCCCATTGGCGCGGGTGATGTAGGGATTTAAATACCAGAAAGTAACCACCGCTTCTTTAACCAGTAAGTATCTGGGGAATTCACGCTCCAATCAGGCTGCAGGGATGAAGAGTATATGACAGCCCCATGCAGACATGGTAAAGGCCTGTCCTATAGTCATGGAATCCCTCCGCTGCCACAGGAACAAAAGCAGAATGCCCTGCACACTTCCTCTTACATTCCTGATGTGGGGGCCGGGCAGGTCAGGGCCTGCTAGGAAAACGAGCACAGGACTCAGGACTCTGAAACTCCTTGGGAAAAGCGTCACTGCGCGGATTAGTACATTTCTTGGTGGACTCTTTCCATCCAGCTGCATCTATTTTGTTGGTTCGGTGCCTGGTGTCTGCATCCTGTGCCCAATGCAGAACAGCTACACGTGCCAGTGCGTGAGGATATTACTATTATTCTCTGCTGCTCCCTTTTAGGTGAACCAGCGGAAGGATCATTAGCCGGGGCAGAGTGCACATACGCCAAGTCCACTGGGTTGGTTCCAGAGTTTGCCTCCCAGCGGGCGCCAAGCTCTGGTCTCTTTATGAGCTGCACCAAGTTTGATACGGCAGTACCATCCTCCAAGAACTAGATTAGATCTATCGGTACAAGGGAACTCGTGTAAATATTGTTTCGTGCTAAAGTGCCACAATGGGACTGAAATGGTGATTCCACCTAAGAAAATGAACAGCATTTGTCGTGAGTGGCTGACCAACGCTTTTATTAACTGCCACGGTCCAAAATCAATGGTACAAGAGGTGGCTCTGCACCAAAAATTGCCATTTTAACAAAAAAGTCCTAAAAATGTAAAAATGTCAGTATAGGTCAGTGAGACTGATACCAAATCCACGAGACTCTGAGAGAATCTGCACATTTCTGATTTGAGCTATTTCTGAGGATTCTGGGAGGGAATACAGCAAGGTACAGGATACAGTGGCAATTCTTAACTCTTTCAGTGCGTTGCTTTGCAGGCTCCCTAGCAATGAAAGGGTTAAAACCATTTGATGATAATGGGGAGGGGGGGGGGGTGCTACTGCTTTTAATTGCCCATTCTTTCAGATGATATGTCTGACTGACTGAATGATTTTGACATTGCAGACACCCCTGGCAGGGAAGGGGTTAAGCGTGTGAGAGATGGTGCAGCAGGGCAACACCTTGCTGAGCACAGGAAGCTGCAGTAATAATCACCTGCAAGTCGGCAATCACGTTAACTGCAGGAAGTCCAACTATGTCCCTCTCTGGGTTAAAGATTGTGCTGTTGGCAGCCCCGGCAATAAAATGGTGCAGAGTTTACCCGGAAGGCCGTACATGCAAAGACTTTAAGGTGCAATCCACAAAGAATGCCCCAAACCCTTCTCTTTGCTATCACTGGGGGGTGGAGTGTTTGTCATTCAAGTGTGTCCTCTTTCCTTACCCCAGGATCGGGGTTCTTATCGGAGACAGGGAGCCAATGAAGAGAATGGGTGGTCGGAGAGAAGAAATCAATTTATCTCACCATGTTTACAAAGTAACTGAGATACGAGTATTTTAAATTACTCATAAATGTCAGATATAGTCGAAATAAAAACTCCCCCAGATTTAACCCCTTATACATGCTGCTGCCATGCCCATTAGCACACTTTATAATGACAAAAGTGATCTATAGCAAGGGTGTTCAATTCCAATCATGATCCCCCCAACAGGTCAGGTTTTTAGGATATCCCAGATTCAGCACAGCTGGCTCAATCACTGAGCCTCTGATTGAGCACTTGTGCAGAAGCGGGGATATCCTGAAAACCTGACCTGTTGGAGGTGCTTGAGGACTGGAGTTGGGCACCCCTGATCTGGAGACGGCGCCATTTTTAATAGGTTAGGTGTAACTGTTTGACACCCTTTGTAAACAGAAGGGATGGATATAGTATTGTAATTATGAGCCATCATTAGTCTCACAGAGATAAGCAGAAGTAGCTGTTGTACTTTGATTTAACGAGGTTTAGTAAACCGGGCCTTAATAGCGTTTGTCAAAAAACTATCGCAAGGCTCTCCGTCTTACCATCAGGAGACGGGGCGGGGGGAACGACAAAACTCCCGCTGCGAAACATAGTTACGCCTTTAGCTGCCGTAGCTGCGCGTGGAAACATAACGCTCTGCCGGCCCCGCTGCATAGCGTTTGTACCACTGGTTCTCAAGCGTCAGCAACAGTCTGTATGGGACTAGGTCACCTACACAAGGGGTGTTTAACTCCAGTCCTCAAGACCCCCCCCAGGTCAGGTTTTCAGGATATCCCTGCTTCAGGTGGCTCAATCAGTCCCTGCTTCAGCACAGGTGGCTCAATCAGAGTCTCAGTCTTTGACTGAGCCTCTGGTTGAGCCACCTGTGCTGAAGCTGGGATATCCTGAAAACCTGACCTGTTGGGGGGAGGGGGTGGGATAAAGGACTGAGTTTAGCCCCCCTGGCCTACACAGCAGGAGTAAATGAAGCGCAGGAAGATGGGGGTAAAGGGTTTCTAAACACGCGCACTCCAGAACATAAAAATATAAGTACAGTAGCTACATGGCTGTTAATTAACACCGTATACATAAACCTTGGCCCCTTGCAGACGCACTTACCAGAACGCCCACCTACTGTCTCTGTACGTTCTTCCTACCAACACATTAGATTGTAAGCTCTTCAGAGCAGGGACTCCTTTTCCTAAATGTTACTTTTATGTCTGAAGCACTTATTCCCATTATTTGTTATTTATATTTGTTATTTATATGATTGTCAGGTATATTACTGCTGTGAAGCGCTATGCACATTAAGGACGCTATATAAATACATACTGTACATACATAAACTCATACACTGCACCACTTATTACGTTACTTTGACAACTGAGCAGATGTGAAACAAGATAACGTTTAACAATAGCCCTTCTTAGTAAATCACAGATAATTATGATTTAGACCCTAATTGGCTCATTAGCACCCCTTTTACATACCAGGAATTTAAAATAACACATCATATTACTGGTGAATACTCTGATTTACACTACATTGCTTTGTTACATACCATGTACACCATCAGGGGTTAAGCCCACATGCAAAATGCTAACGCTGCTTAGTGAATCGGTGCCTAGTGAGAGAGACAAACGTATTGAGGTTTCCTTGGAATGAAAGTGACACGCAGAAGCAGCACTTATTAGAAATCCTTTATTATTTATTATAAATATTTATTATTAAGCCCGGGGGCAAATCTGGTGGGATAATATGTAAGAGATATTAAAGCAGTATAATAAGAAGGGGTGAGGCTTTCGAAAAAAATAATACAAATGTTTCTAAATATTAAAAAAAAAGTGGTGTTTGTGTACACAGTTAAAGTAGATGAATTGATCCAATAGAAATGTGGATTTGTTGTAACTTGTGATAACTTTTATGTGTATTAGCGAGGTTGGGGGTATTTTTATATGTATTGGGGAGGTTGGGGGTATTTTTTTATTTGTATTGGGGGGTTTGGGGGTATTTTTATACTGTATGTATTGGGGGGTTTGGGGGTATTTTTATATGTATTGGGGGGTTTGGGGGTATTTTTATACTGTATGTATTGGGGGGCTTGTGGGTGTTATATGTATTGGGGGGCTTGTGGGTGTTATATGTATTGGGGGGTTTGGGGGTATTTTTATATGTGTTTGGGGGTATTTATATATGTATTGGGGGGTTTGGGGGTGTTATTATATGTATTGGGGGGTTTGGGGGTATTTTTATATGTGTTTGGGGGTATTTATATATGTATTGGGGGCTTGTGGGTGTTATATGTATTGGGGGGTTTGGGGGAATTTTTATATGTGTTTGGGGGTATTTATATATGTATTGGGGGCTTGTGGGTGTTATTATATGTATTGTTGGGTTTGGGGGTATTTTTATATGTATTGGGGGGTTTGGGGGTATTGTTATATGTGTTTGGGGGTATTTATATATGTATTGTTGGGTTTGGGGGTGTTATTATATGTATTGGGGGGTTTGGGGGTATTGTTATATGTAAGTGGCAGTGGAAGCTCGGCGGCGTGGGACAGAGAAAGGAAGAGGCTTGATATGGAATTGCAAACTGTGTACACAACACGAAGAAGGGATCTATGAGGTTCGGAAAGCTGTGTATATTATTATCTCGGTGACAACTCTTTCTGTAAGACCATTTGAGGATCAATGATCAAAATTCTGTCGTGTGCAGACCCTCGTAATTCTACTGCGTTTACAATACATCGTCAAATGCAATTATCCCGAAGTCAGAAAATGAGAAACCTTTTATCCAGGAGTGGCCAACTCCAGTCCTCAAGGGCCACCAACAGGTCAGGTTTTCAGAATATCCCTGCTTCAGCACAGGTGGCTCAGTCGAAGACTGATTGCGCCGCCTGTGCTGAAGCAGGGATATCCTGAAAACCTGACCTGTTGGTGGCCCTTGACGACTGGAGTTGGCCACCCCTGCCCTAATGTGTAATGTTTTTAGAAAGTTATTTCTGAATTTTCTGCTTGATGAGTTAATGCTGTTCTTGCTTTGGTTAAGTGTTATTTTCCCTGAGAACACTGCTGGGTGAATCTGGGCCTATTAGCAAGTACTGCTTGACACAATTGGGACTACCCACCGCCCCCTCCCCCCCACGCACAACAATGCAAGAACTAGGCCCAGAACCACTAAAGGGTGCTCATCTTCAGCACGCCTCGGCCCCCAGCACCCTGTTGTGGATCTGGGCCGTCACGTGCTAGCTGGCTGGACCCCGGGAGTAGGGTTGCTCTGATTCAATCTTCCGGGCTTTCCGGGAGGCTAATATATGGCCGCTCTTGTTGCCAGTGAGCACGGCAAATGATGTGTATTGCGCTCCAGAGATAACGTGTGGTTCTGGTTAAAAAGAAAACGTGGCACCATGTAAATCTTTAGTAAATAATATGCACATAGAAAGCAGCATACATACGTCACTATGAGTTCTGCTATGTAAAATATGAGGGTGACCGGAGCATTGCAGCTGTCGTTCCCCGAAGCATCTGATCCGCATCACACGACTTTCTGAAATCGTAGCTGATGCTGATGTAGCAAAGAGGAACTGTACTTGGTTATGTAACGAAGGGGCTGATGTAGCAAAGAGGAACTGTACTTGGTTATTGGTTATGTAACGGAGGAGATTCTTTGGAGGCTGCTGTCTGCTTGACATCTGACGGCCTAATAAATAGGGTTGCCAGGTTGTTTCTCAAAAAATACTGGACACAAGGGGGAAAGGTGTGACGCGCTTGGCGCACACACACCTCTCTCCGCTCCATGCTGTTTCCTCCTCTCCTTGGCCCCACCCCCAGGCTCCTGACACCTCCTGCATAACCCAGCAGCAGCCAATCAGGATCGAGGAAACTGCCCAGCCCCCTAGGAACAGCCATGCTTTCTCCCTGCTCGGGGGGGAAGTCCCGCGGCCCCCCAAGCCGGTCAGGTCACTATGTTCAGAGAGGTAATGCTAGTATACACATACATGCCCAGTATTACCTCTCATTTTTACTGGACAGTGTATACAAATACAGGACAGTCCGGTTCAATACTGGACACCTGGCAACCCTACAGTACGTAATAAATTAAACTAGTCAATGTTTTTAAAGCTTCATTCTTGCCGACAATTTTTTTTTTTTTTAACATTTTTATTTTAATTTAATATCTCCAGCATTTAATTACCTTTAATGAAAAGTAATTACCCAAGCTGCCAATCGATCCATTCATCCATCTTGTGATCGATCAGCGAATATTTTGCTCTCTGGGTTCACGTAATGGCTGCCTTTCAACATATCCTGAGATCTTTGAAATGCAACAGCTACAATATAACCTTGTATTACTTAGGGCCCCGTTCACACAGCGCACTTCGCGACGCTGTGTGCGTGAGTCCGCGTGTGCGCACCTCCGTCTGCTGGGCGATGTGTGATCATCCCCAGCAGACGGAATGATGCGGCAGCGGGGGGGAGGAGGAGAGTTTTCGTGGCAGACAGTTGCGTCTCCCGTTCCCCTGGTTCCCCCCCGTTCCTCCCCTTTTAAAAATTATTATACTGCGGGGGTCGGGGCTGTGTAAGCAAACATAAAAGAAAAGCGTGTGTGTGTGTGTGTGTGTGTGCGTGTGCGTGTGCGTGTGCGTGTGCGTGTGCGTGTGCGTGTGCGTGTGCGGAGCAGGGAGCTGCCGAGTCTCTGTTCACTTTCAGCAGCACATGCATTGATTGGCTGCTGAAACTGACGTCGCGCTGCTGGAGCCTGGAATCACACTTTCAAAAGACTCCCGCGACTGCAGCAGCGCGGACGCCGCGCTTTGCAGCCAATGGTAGTTTGAACAGTGAACACTACCATTGGCCGCCAGTGGTCAATGACGAACGTGCGCATGTGAGCGCGCACGTTGCGAAGTGCGCAGTTTGAACGGGGAATATGGGTAACATTAGCTATTGTTGCAGCTTTCCTCTCAGCCACAGTCTCCTGCTGGGAGCACTGCAAGAGATCTGTTTGTGGTCATTTGCTGCAAAAGCTTTTGCACTGCTCGGCTCATAAAGATGTGTGCCAGAGCCTGCTACAGCAACCAAAGGAAAAGGTGCTCAGCACATTAAAACGCATTAAACATGGCATTAAGAGGTCATTGTTAATGCAGTAAGTATTCTCTAATACTGCAGAACTGATTTATATATAAAAAGGATGCCTAATGCCGCGATGGCAGCTTTAAAAGCTAAATCTTATTTATTTAAAAAATATCTTTCAAACACATTACAAGAGCCTTTGCAAACCTTTCTGCCAGCCATGTGCACGAACATAATGTGTGTAAGCTCTTCGGACAAGGCGATTAGTGTGCCACTGTAATGCTGTTGCCGTTCTCTGGAACGGGATAAGGAGGCTTTTTAGCATTGGGTGGTGAATGCTGGTATAATAAGAACCCCTCTCATGCTAGCATGGGGGTTTTAAATAACCTAAACTCATTTGGAGACCTTGCCTTGCTGAACTTGTTTGTGTATAAAAATAAATATAATATATATTTATATTTATAATAGATATACAATAATATCACTGGCGCCCTTTAAAATTCTCATATAAATGTAAAGATTGCAGCTAGTTGCCTGGCAACCACTGATTTGTTGATTATATTTTGTTGAGGGATTTTAAAACAACATTATAGTAATAAAACACAGCAGAATATGTAATAAACACGTTTTAGGTTCAGTTATGCAGTATAGACTGCAGTCGTTTGAATAACAATTATAATTAATTATCTCTGGACTTGATTATTTTATCCTTCTCCTCTCTGGCCTTCCTGCCTCCCAACTCCACACAATATTTTCATAATGCCATTGTTAGAGTTATCTCATTGTCTCCTTGGTCTGTCTCTGCATATCCCTTTAATGGCTCCCCATCAAGCTCACTATTAACTATAAAATACTTCTTCTCCCCTTCAAGGTTCTGCGTCCTTATACCTCCTCTTACCTTACATCCCAGCTCTAATCTCCCATCCCTTACAATCTGCTGAAGGCCGTCTCCTTTCTGCTCCATTTGTCTCCACCAGCACTCTCAATTCTCTTGGCTCTACCGATGGAACGATCTCCCTCCAACATTGGCCAATCCACACCCCTCTACATCTTCATGTCATGCTTTAAATCACACCTCCCCAGCAAAGCATGCATCCACATCTTCTCCCCTCAAATGAGTTCTTTGTTGCACGTGCTTCTATTATGTTCTGTCTCTCATTTCATGTAGATTGTGAGCTCTGCAGGGCAGGAAGCTTCCTAATTCCCGTTATTAACTACCTTTTTTAATGCACTTGTGACACTTTGTATATTATCTCCCGGTGCTGTCTTGCTAATTCTGTAAAGTACAGTGTATATTGATGGCGATATAGAAATAAATGAACACATACATACAATAACAAATGCGTAACATACAGTAGAGCAGTAACAAATGCAAAAGGTCTTATAATATAGAAAGAGCACTGACATTTATGGAAATCAATAGTTTATTGTTACATGTTGTTAAACAAACACAAATAACAAGAGTATTATAGCACATAAAGTAGAAAAACGCTAACATCTTAAAAGTCTCAGTTGTTATTTATCAGACGTACTAGGAGTTTATTGGAAAAGGTAATTCTTCGAGCCATCGTGTCCATGTAACCCATGGGGCGAGTCCCTATAATGTATCGACCCGTAACCTCTTACATGGCCCAGCTCAAGCGTTTCTCTGGTCCACAATGCATTGCAGGTGCCTGTGATACTGAAGCAGTTAAGCTATCTCTGATATTTTGGTCTGGCTAAGACTCTGATAATGTCTGTAATATTTAAGAACATTATGTGACTTGGAACGTTTGATTAGATTTCAACTTATTTTGCCATTCTTGGAGGTTTGCCTCAATTCGAGGACCGTTCTGTCAAGCGCAGCCCTGTTTAAGTGAAAGTATTTGCCTGGGTTCTGTACTCTAATCTGGCACTCTGCCCATCAGCAATGTAAGAAACCAATATGGCACAGAATGTATTTTGTTATAGAAACACAAGATCAGACAGCAGAAATGTGTGCTATGTACTTGCAGGGGTGGAATTAGTCACCGGTGGGCCCCAGTGCAAGTTTTAACAAAAGGTCCCCGTGGTTCCTACCTGTGGAGATGGCGGGAGCCCACTCAGGTGGTGATTGCGGACGTTGAGTCTAACTTCCTTGTTAGGTTCACCAGGGTTGGGCTCCGTTCTCCGACGGGTAAGGCTCCGCAACAAAGGTAGGGCCCACGGAGGAGGCGTGCCGAGAAGGGTGCTTTTAGAAATTCTGGTGGTGTTATGCTGTTCTGGTGGCAAAAACATATGGACGAGGGGTCCTTGAAGCTGGTGGGCCATAGTGCAGCCACGCCAGCAGTGCTGAGGCAGGGATATCCTGAAAACCTGACTGCTTGCTTGCCCTTGATGACTGGAGTTGGCCACCCCTGGTCTACAACCAGCTACAGACATACATTGAATAACTAGCCACTGGGGCATCGTTTTGGATCCTACCTTGAAGTGTGAACTACTGAGGTATTGCTTGGGTATACATGGAGACAAGCATCCCACAAAGGGATTGTGGGTTTGTGATAAAAGACAAAAACCCACCGGGATTGGCTAATAAGAAGTAACTACAAATAGAGATGTTTAAGAAGTCATTTTAAGATACATACTTGGGATTGTCTGTATACCTCCTGTTATTCAACGAATCATTATGTACGAGCCAAACAGAAACCAGCGGTTTGTGAGATACCAAGTATTTTTTTTTTCCTGTAAGCTTTTAAATGTCCGTTGATTTTTATGAACCGTTCCTAGCACCAATGAAATCTTTGCAGCCACATTGCCCGGCCAGTGGCCGAAACCAAAGCTGAAGGAACGCCCCAGAGAAGATAAATAATGAGGGAGAGGGGAAATAAGCGTAACGTTCCCCGAATGTATATCCCTGCAGCCGGGGTGTGGTTACACTTTTATACCACCAGGGGGTCCACAGAACAGCACAAACTTCCCCAATTGCTTCACTCACAGACAGTCAGGATGGTAACTGAAATCTTCCTAATTCCAGGGGGAAGACAATTAGCCAGAAAAACATTAGCATTTGTACATGTAAGTAAGCCCCACCCTTGTTATACTAACTAAAGTATAGGGCCCTGGATAAGGGCACTATATAAATGTTGTTATAAATATATACTTGTATCAATATACATTGTAGTTTATACAAGTTTCGATTTATAATGTTCAAGTAGTCCCCCTGTACTCCTTTGGACGGGGGGGGGGGGGGGGGGGTATGACAGGGTGGAGGTTGAGGCACAGAGGCAAAAGGGTAGGTAAGAATTAAGAAAAAATGTAGTGGTCAGAGGGGTAGCGGGGGGGGGGGGGGGGGAGATAGAAGTACAAGGGGAAAAGGCTCACTCTTTTTGCTGCTGGTAGCCACAAGGATCCTGCCCTTGTTATTAGTGTTTGGCTGTACGTTCTTCATGTTGTAGGGTTGCCAGGTGTCTAGTATAGAACTGGACTGTCCTGTATTTGGACACTCTGTCCAATATAAAGTTAGAAATAATACTGGGCATGTATGTGTCCGGTATTACCTCTCTGGACATAGTGACCTGACCGGCTTAGGGGTCCGTGGGATTTCCCCGAGTAGTGGCAATCCTATTCATGTTGTATTCAATATGTTTGTTACGGTTGCCATTTTATTACAAAAAAGAAATATAAGTGAACAAATGTGTTTTTTTTTTTTTTTTTTTTTAAATGATAATAATTGGTTGTCCTGTTTGTTTGTCACAGCCAGCGGTGGGGTAGTGTTCAGATTGCAGGTGGGAAGGATGGATCAATGATTCAATTGGAAATAAGGTTGGGAAGGTGTTGCTGCGCTGTTGCTATGGCGACCGGTCTGGTGATGCCCTTCCGGGTTGGCTGGTGGTATATTATATATCTCCTGCTAGGCCGAAACAGGCGGTGGGCTTTGCGGTTTATAAAACACAAGTGGATTAACACTGGTGTGGGTGCAATCGGACGCTGCGTGTATTTGATATGCTTTCTAATAAACGCGGTGGCCATTTTAGCACATTTTTAGTGTCTGTGTCTGATTTGGTGGGAGGCTGGGTCGTTACGGGACTGGGGGACTAACTCGAGACTTCCCGACGTCATGAATGTGAATACATAATCATTTCTCAATCATTTTAGCTTTGATCTAATTGCATATGTTTCCAAGGATATACAGCAAATAAAAATATCACTTGTGAGCACATTCATATATCTCAGACAGGTTTCAACCTTTCCTTATCTCTTGGCATGCAATGAATCCACTGCAGCTAGGGATTCTGGGTAATGATATGCAAGCGAGCACAGTGTGTCTCTCTTTACTCCATTTTACCATGGACTCCTATAAGCTTATGCCTGCTGGATTACACAGCTTTCCAGCACAGCCTGGGTTAAAGAAGTGAAAAGCCAGTAACCCTGCTCACAGACAGCTATTTCGATCTTTTGGGTCTCATCAGTGTGAGGTTGGTTGCTGGCTTATGCAACGTGAAGCTGGTAGTGGGTATAACCAGACATTAAAAAAAGTGCTGGTGGGTACTAAAAGTGCCAAAAACCCTCCACCGTGCAGGATGGCCACCATTTTTTTTATACAGTCCCTGTGAGGTGAAGCAGAAGAGAGGATGAAACCTAATAGCTTGGAACAGTTCCCATGGCAGGTCAGCGCTGCAGTTCCTGTACAGTATGTGTGCATGTGAATGGGGCATGGACACCCCGTGCTGCTGATGAGGAAGTGAGCGTGTTCTGCAGCACAAAATGTTCCTCATATGGTAAACCCTTAAATGTCATATTGGCCAGCACTGCATGTTGCTGAAGCTTCATATTGTCTAAATTAGAGGTGTCTTCAAGGACCACCAACAGGTCAGGTTTTCAGGATATCCCTGCTTCAAAATAGGTGGCTCAGTCAAAGACCGAGCCACTGATTGAGCCACCTGTGCTGAAGCAGGGATATTCTGAACACTGACCTGTTTGGGGGGGACGGGGACTTGAGGACTGGAGTTGACCACCCTTGGTCTAAAACTTCTAAGCAATCTAACACCTTACCAACACCAATAGATAAACATTCACTGTTGGAACAAGTTAGGTGAATATCAACTTTTTAAAAGACTAGCAAGAGATCACTACACAGAAAAACTTTTTTTTGGTGGGGTGGGGTGGGGGGAGGGGGGAACGTAAAATGTGACCCTCTGTTTAAATCCCCCTCCTGTTAACGCCTTCGCTGGTTGTATAGGGTTATCAAAACCATCTTGCCATACGCGCTGTCACGTTAACAAATAAAACACTGTGCACATAGAAGAGACCTGTGAGTTTTTAATAGCTATTTACAGTAGTCGACAAATCACCAAAAAATCTACTCGCCGAACAAAAAAATCTACTCGCCACCTAGTACCACACGTGTGCTGCTTGGGCCAATAGGAGCTCGCCACGATGTTAAATCCACTCGCCCGGGGCGTGCAAATGTATAGGTTTGTCGAACACTGGCTATTTACACCTGGGAAGAACTCTTCTGTGGGTCGCTCTAGAGCAGGAGTGCTTAATTCCAGTCCTCAAGCTCCCCCCCCCACCAACAGGTCAAGAGGCTCAATCAATCCCTGCTTCAGCACAGGTGGCTCAATCAGTCCCTGATTCAACACAGGTGGCTCAATCAGTCCCTGCTTCAGCAAAGGTGGCCCAATCCATCATCCATCAGTATGACTGAGCTACTAATTGAGCCAGCTGTGCTGAAGTAGGGATACCCTGAAAACCTGGCCTGTTTGTGGCCCTCGAGGACTGGAGTTGTGCAAGCTACACGGTATAGCTGATGTGTTTGAATTTGGACCTCGATGGAAATAGAAACACATTAATTATTGACAGGATGCAAACACGTGAAACGGTTACTTAAACGGTGATGGGCTCTTTCTAAGGAAGCCACTTACTGTACACTGATGCGTGTAAGCAACTGGCTTCATTAGAAAGCTTTTTTTAACCTGCTATGCATGTATGTATGTCTTTATTTATATAGCGCCATTTATGTACATAGCGCTACACAGCAGTAATTCACGTGATAATCATATAAATAACAAATAGTACAAATAACACATAATGGGAATAAGCGCTTCAGACATAAAAGTAACATTAAGGAAAAGGAGTCCCTGCCCCGAAGAGCTTCATTGGTAGCAATGTCCTTTTGAGGGCTCATGTCTGTGAAACAATATAGCAGGACTTGCATATATGTCAGAAAACCACATACAGTAGCACCGTGTTTGAGTCGCTTGCAAAATGTTATTTTGCACCAAAAGTAACCTCTTGATCCCAAATGATTGTGAATGCATTGTTTCCCTGTGCATTGCAGACCATCTGGCAACTAAGGGGTTAATTGGAATGGATACGGAGCAGTAAAGGACAAATTGGTCCTGCAGCCCGCTCGGCACCACCAGAGACTTGTTCTGGACATGCTTATGCATTAGTTGACGGGAGCAGTATTACCGGACATCAATGTAAACTTGTGAATAAAAAGTAGAACTCGTCTGTAATCCAACTCCGCCCGTGCGATGGTTCATTGGATTTGTACAGCGGTGGCTGCCTTCCCGGTGGGAGAGCTCGTGGTATGTACAGTTACTGCGTGATCTGATTGCACTTTCACTCGCTCTCGCACCCACTCACTCGCTCTCGCACCCACTCACTCGCTCTCGCACCCACTCACTCTTGCACTCAGTCACACACCCAGTCCCTCACTCAGTCACCCCCCAGTCACTCAGTCACCCACCCAGTCGCTCACTCTCTCACCCACCCAGTCGCTCACTCTCTCACCCACCCAGTCGCTCACTCTCTCACCCACCCAGTCGCTCACTCTCTCACCCACCCAGTCGCTCACTCTCTCACCCACCCAGTCGCTCACTCTCTCACCCACCCAGTCGCTCACTCTCTCACCCACCCAGTCGCTCACTCTCTCACCCACCCAGTCGCTCACTCTCACCCACCCAGTCACTCTCGCACCCACTCACTCGCTCACTCTCGCACCCACTCACTCGCTCTCGCACCCACTCACTCGCTCGCTCTCGCACCCACTCACTCGCTCACTCTCGCACCCACTTACTCACTCACTCTCGCACTCACTCGCTCACGCTCGCACCCTTGCACCCACTTGCTCTCGCACCCACTCGCTCTCGCACCCACTCGCTCTTTCACCCACTCGCTCTCGCACCCACTTGCTCTCGCACACACTCGCTCTCGCACCCACTCGCTCTCACACCCACTCACTCTCACACCCACTCGCTCTCACACCCACTCGCTCTCACACCCACTCGCTCACTCTCGCACCCACTCGCTCACTCTCGCACCCACTCACTCACTCTCGCACCCACTCACTCTCGCACCCACTCACTCTCGCACCCACTCACTCTCGCACCCACTCACTCTCGCACCCACTCACTCTCGCACACACTCACTCTCGCACCCACTCACTCTCGCACCCACTCACTCACTCTCGCACCCACCCACTCACTCTCGCACCCACCCACTCACTCACACACCCACTCACTCTCACACCCACCCACTCACTCACCCAGTCACCCACCCACTCACTCAGGCAGTCACATGTCTTTTGTTGAAATATAAAAATAAACAGGTTGCATTGTAATGGTTTTTTCTGTATCACAATAAGAAAACAGTTAAGTAAAAGTTGTGCGCTAAAAACTATTTTTCCGTGGTAAGTGCGCTATGGGTTCAGGCGGGGTCGCTATGGGTTCGGGGGGGGGGGGGAGGGCTGCGCCTGCTCCTGCTCCTGCTCCTTTCATTTATCCCGGGCCCCATGATTTCTGTTGGCGGCCCTGATCAGCAGAGTGTATGAAATGTAATCGCCCGGTACAGTTCCCATGGCCCGGGCAGCAGCAGCCGTGTCTCCCCGTGAACAGTGCATGCACACCCCGTGCTGCTCAGATACACATGCCCGTGTACTGCACATGGCTTCCAGGAACTCGCAGGACAGGCAGACTGTCAAAACAAGTACAGGATCCGGCCAGTGCAGAGGAAAACATGTTTTCACTCTTACTGTAATCCGGGATCACACAGGATAGCATTCCTGGGGCTGCATAACTCAGCAGGAGAATGCTTACAGCCTGGGTGCTTGCATGGGGGGTGCAGCATTCAAAATATTATCATCCAACTGAACTATCTGAGGTGGGAGAGGAACATCTAGTAATGCACAAAGTGTGATAAGGAGCCGGAAGTTTTATATGTTGTAACTAGGAATCCTAGCAGTAATAAAGACATTTAGTAACTGTGTTGGTCCTGAATGACACTGAATTCTTTGTTACTAGATGTGACGGTGAATGGGTACCCTGGCTCACTAATAAAGGTTAAGCCCACTTGGTTGCCCCTGATGGATGTTTTGGGGCCCCAGAGTGTCAGCTCCTGGACATGACTGTTGTGTATGTACTGCTGTGACTGTATGTAAAATATGCGACAATAAAGAATTTTTGTGTTTTTGCCTTTCCAGGGGTGCCCGCAAGCAGTGATTGCTAGGCTATGAGTTTAAGGGTGGGTTTTGCGGAGAAAGTCTTTTCAGATTTTGGCTATGTAGTGGGGTTCCAGAGTTACTGGATACCCCAAAAATGTAGTCGGGAATCGGGTAAGATTCTCAGATACATTAAAGCACAAGGCTCTGGTCAAAATCCTACCCTGAAAACGTTCTTGCAGCTCACCGCCAGGAGTCTCTGCTTCAGCACAGACCAGAAAGGTAAAAGGGGCATATGGGATCAAGGTATCCCCAGAATGGTACAGGGGTCCCTAGTATAAGGGGGATGCCCAGTTCATGCCCCAGTCACCCTGAACCTGGTATAGGGGTTCAGGGGGTGCTCCAGCTATAGAATAAAGCTGCCAGGTTTATTTTGTGTAAAAAGGTAAAGTCAGGATTTTGCAGTGTGGCCGGGATATGGCTAGTGAGAATAGAGTATACATTCTTATTCTATACCTGACACCAAAGAAAGGCTTAGAAATTTTTAGCAAGACACAGTATTAAAATATTAAACGGGTATGTTTAAAATGTATTATGCTTTGTGCACTGTAACATGAGCAGGGAATTTTCAAACCCGGGAACCGGAGAGACCAAATGGCTACCAAGTTGGTGCCAGCGGGTCTGGTCTAGGTCCGGACTTGAAAGCAACACTTGCCCCAGAAGTGTGAGAGCCATTAGAGCAGGATGGTTGGGTATCCACGTCCGGGGATGAATACGAGCCATCCCGGCAAGTAGTCACCTGCCTTGACGTGTAGGCACCTAGCCCCTCAGGTGGCTTCTGAATAATAAGTGGCTATGGTGGCAAACTCACGCATGCCCTGATTTCATTCTGAAGAACCCACTGCCCGGCTTGGGAAGATTGGCAGGCAGCTGATTGGCTGGTTGTAAAATTCCCACGCAAGAAACCCGGCAGCCAAACCGGACCTCAGATTCTAAGCACCAAGACAGCAGCGGCAAATTTGAACTGACCAGAAAATGCGCTGTGAGAAATAGACGCGAGCCGGCTTCAGAAATTTCAAGGTCCTGCTTTTCGGGGCCAAGTTCTGAAAAAGGAAGGTAGCGGTCACGGCTGGAACTACAAGCCAAAAAGAGTACCTGGGCGTTTGGTACTCGCTCCCGGGCAAGGGATTTTAGCACCTCCAGAGTGGAAAGGGCGGTGACGTCAGGAACTGCATGCCGAGTTCAGTTCCAGTACTTTTCGGGCTTAGTCTCGGTCACCTAAAGGACGTGGTAAAGACTTTGTTTTCTGTGCTATTGCAACTAGGAAGGGTTAGTTTTGTAGCCCAGACTCCCAGTAAGTGTGTTTTCTTCTGTAAATTGTAATCATTGTGTATATGTCTGTTTCTAAGGAATAAATCACAATTTGTTTAACTTCTTGGTTTTGCTCAGTGATATGATCCCGGAATAAAGGTATAAATTACCTGGTCTCCCGTGACACTAGGGGTCATCACATAATATAGAGGTTTACTAGCTGTAGTGATTCTTAATCGGATAAGATTTTAATTATTGTGTAGGTTCAGAAGGGAACTATATAAGAGCTAGCTGTACTGGCGTAACATACGCCGATCTAGGAGATCTGAAAGGTTGTTAATTAAACATTACTCTTTGTTTTCACCCTTACCTGTAATGCCTTGAATCCTCTTGTCCCTTCTTCCCCACCTTACTCTCGCCTCCATCATGTCCTGCTCCTCTTTGCACTCTCTTCCCCTCTCTTTGCACTCCCTGCCTTACTATGTCTGCTACTCTCGGCACACTACACTCCCTTCTCTTACTTATCTCATCTGTATCCTACTCTCCTTTCTGTCTCTCTGTTTCCTCCTTCTAACCTGTGTCGCCTCCACTCTCTTTGCACTCCCTCCTGTCTGATGTGCACACTGCTCTCCATTCCCTCCTCCTCATCATTCCTCTGTCTTTCTCTCTTTGCTGTCCCTCTCTGTCTCCTCCTCTCTTTGCTGTCTTTCTCCTCCTCTCCTTGCTGTCTCTCTGTCTCCTCTCCACTCCTTGCTGTCTCTCCTCTCCTCCCTCATGCCCTACTCCTCTTTGTGCTCTCCTCCCCCCTTTGCACTCCCTGCCTTACAGTGTCTGCTCCTCCCTGTGCACACTACACTTCCTCCTCTCCTACTCATCTGTCTTCTCCTTTCCTTGCTGTCTCTCTGTTTCCTTCTCCAACTCACCTTGCTGTCTTTCCTCCCCATGAGCACACTGCTCTCCGCTCTCTCTTCCCCTCCCCCATCCATCATGCCCTGCTCCTCTTTGCACTCTCTCCTCCCCTCTCTTTGCACTCCATGCCTTACTGTCTGCTCTTTTCTCTGCATACTACACTCCCCCCCCTCATACTCATCTCATATGTATCCACTCCTCCTTGCTTTTCTTCACTACCATTAAAATCCCCTCCCCCCGTGTGTCCTGGGTGAGTGAGAAGCCCCTCAGTCTATCACAGAGGGGAATGTGTGTATGTATATATTTATATAGCACCGACGGTGTACTCCGCACTTTACAAAGACAATACAGTACAGGGAATTCTAATAATACAATAAACGCATTGAATCTCGCCACCAATGGGAACTTCATAAACATTGTGTCCTATAAGATGGAATTCAGTTTTTATCTCCCAGTAATTATAAATATTACCCCCCCCCCCTCCTAGGAAATCAGTCTGATATGCTAATATCCTGTTTGTTTGCCGTGCTCAGACGCAATAAAGTATACAGAGAAAATGTTACCATTCATGTCAAGACACATTTATTTTACAACAGCGATTCTGAGCACTTCCATCTTTGCCACGGTTTAGTGCAGAGGTAGCCAAGTCTTCGGTAGTCTTTCGACTGAGCCACCTGTGCTGAAGCAGGGATATCCTTAAAACCTGACTTGTTGGTGGCCCTTGAGGACTAGAGTTGGCCACCCTTGGTTTCGTAAATGAGTTTAATAGACAATAGTATTGGTCTCTCAAAGTGTTGCAGGTTCTGTCCAAACAAATATAGTATAGCAATTCCTTTAATTGTCAAGTACGGTATGCAGGACCACTGCTTTCAGATCAATGGATTCCTGGCATGTCCACTGACTTGTGCAATTTCCATCATCCTTTCAGCTATCTCTGATTTTGTTTTTGAGAAACAGTGTTAAGAAATATAACGTTGCCAGTCTTTAGTTTCTGTAAGAGGGATTCAACGTCCTGTTTTCGTCATTTGAAGTGACACTTCCTGCTACACCTCACCATCCATTCCCGTTGGTTGTTTTGTTACTTTTTAGTGACCTTTTTGTAGTAGTGCGCTGTACAGAAGAGTAGAGAAAATGCTAGTGGTCACCTTGGTCTTGGACAGAGATGGGCGAACTCCCCGGGATTTGCTCCCCCGAGGTCTCGCTTGAAGGTTTCTAAAAAGTTCTAAAATTTGTGAAAATGTTCCTTGGACTTTTTTGGGCCAAAACGTTCTGAACTTGTCCACGTTCTAGAGAAATTGGCGAATTTCACCAGCGAATCTATGTTCGCTCAACATCCAGACCCTGAAATAGGGTTTTCTTCCTCTCTCGCAAGAAAACATATTTCTGGCTGTGGAATTGAATTTGACTTTCCCTGGGTGAACGTCTTGCAAACTTGTAATGCGTGCAAACAAATTGAAAACAAGGGCAAGTTTCACACAGTTCGCAGACTTAGGCGAAAAGTTCACACATGGAGAAGCGTGGATTCTTTGAGGTTGGGGTGCCTTTTTAGGGAACTCTCATGTTGGTTCATACACAGGGCTATTTTTGTTGGGGGAACTATTTCTTTACAAAACTATTTGCGTCCACACACTTCACTTCCCATCACAGAGCAGCCAAATTGATTCAGATCTGGAGGACTTATTGAACCAGGACTGTGGTAAGGCTGGGATCTGAACCACTTGACCTCCTAACCTTCAGTGCCTCACAGGGAGGAGAAGTAAAGGAGTACCCACTGCACTTATAAGCAGAAAGGACACCAACTAAGGTCAAACAGAAAGCAGTTTAATGCAAAGAGAGAATCACATCTAATTAAACAGAACATGCTAAACAGGGTATTGTCAGAAGGCAACTACCCAGACAAACATTCTCCCAGAGGGGGTACACCCAGGAGGACTGGGAAAAGGGGACAAACAACACAATAACCTACATATTAAAAAACATGTAAACAACACAATAAAGTACAAAAAAGTGCTACACAGTGCAGAAGGCAAAATCATTAAAAAAAGGGAAAACCCAGTCTAAAGTCATGGGGGGCGGCTACGTCTTAGTCACTTAGTCCTTCTAGGCTCGTTCCCACAAAAACGTGGTACTTCCCTTCAAGAGGCAAAAAGAGTCCCATAGCTACAATGTGACATATGGATTCTTCATCTGTAAGAAGGTGATGCAGGATGGATCCAAAGACCATCACATCAGCTGCTGGCTGCTCTGGATCATCATAGTGTCCAGCATGTAAGAGGAGTCTGCTTTCTGTGTGACCTTAATTGGTGTCATAGCTGCTTATGAGTGCTGCGGGTACTCCTTTACTTTTGTATCTGGCGAGGGTTTAGGGAGACCCTCATACCTGCGTGCCCCACTTTTTTCTTTCTATATATGTAGTGCAATAGTGCTGACTGACCGTAGACTTATCACATAGAGGAAAACACAACTTGACAAGAGGTTAAGATTTTCAGCAACTTCAGCACACTGTTTGTGTTCAAATCCCTTCCTTTCTGGCTCGAGCCTTGTTTTGATGCTAGAAGTATTTTGAGGGCAGGCAGAGTTTGGAAATATGAGTTGACTAGGAGATATGCTATTTCAGATTCACTTGGAACGGATCCCTGGGGGAGTAACGTCATAAACTAACAAACATATGCACTATGTTTACCTGACATTGAAATGGTACTAGAAGCTAACACAATGTTTTCGTGCTATTACATTTTCTGTGCCAGTGTACAGTACATGCGAAGGCATCAAAGTAAATTAGGCAAGAACTTCTTGACATGTTTTTTCTCTCCACATTGCACCTCTCCTCCACTCACTGGAGTAAACACAGCACATTGCAGGTGTTCTGTTCCAGCCTAACAGCCGCCCCCCCCTGCCCCCCGTCGGCATTGTGAGTCCTCCCCCCACCCCCCGTTTCATACCTCACGAGCCCCCTCTATTTCCCCACATCGGCATCTTCCCAAAGGCGGACAGTTTGAGGGGGCTCCCCAAGAGCTGCTCCCTCTGCACAGGACCAGCGTGCTAAGGGTTAACATTTGCTTGTACTTTGTGGAACGTCAACCCCACCCACTGGAATGTTAATGAGCCAAGAGGACACAGAGACCTTTGTGTTCAAAGCTGCATTGAATCTCAACCACCCAGTGTGCATCTGCAATGCCCCAAAGGCGGACAGCCTTTGGCGCAGCCAAAGGGTGTGAGCCGTTTGCTGCCGTTCGCTGATGTTAAAGCTGCTCTATATCAATCTGAAACTCACAAGCCCTTTATCCCGTGTACCCAATTTTCCAACTCTATCTGTCCATGAAATGTCTGTGAATTGACTGTATAACCCTGTTCTTTTAATGTAACCATGTATTTTTATAACTGTGCCCAGGACATACTTGAAAACGAGAGGTAACTCTCAATGCATTACTTCCTGGTAAAACATTTTTATAAATAAATAAAAATGTATTTCGCTCCCTCTTCTTCACTCACCCCCTCTCACTCTCCCCCCCGTCTCGCATGTATTTCCCTCCCCTCCGTCTCACTCACTCTTCCCCCCCTCCTGCGTCGCATGCATTTCTCTCCCCTGGGTCTCACTCTTACTCCCTCTTTTCCTCACTCCCTCCCTCCCCCCTCTCTACTCTCACTCGCCCCCACCTTTCGTCAATTACCCCACTCTCATTCAATACCCCCCCAAAAAACATATATAAAAAAAAAAACCACCCCCCTAAATAAATATAACCCCACCCCAAAACATAATAAAAATACACCCATCCAAATGCATATAAAAAAAATACTCCCACTCCCCAATACTTATAAAAAAATCCCCCCAATACATATAAAAAAATACACCCAATCCCCCAATAGATATAAAAATATACCCACCCCAATACTTATAAAAATACACCACCCCCCAATACATATAAAAATACACCCCACCACCAAAAGATATAAAATTACACCCCCACCCTCCCCAATACATATAAAACATACAGACTTACATTGTGGATGGTCAGGCCGGGCCTGGTGGCTGTAGCGGGCCTGACCTGTGGCCAGGCCCAGCTGCCGGTCCACTAACAGCCAGGTCCTTGCTCTCCCAAAGCTGCAGGCCTCTCTCTAACTCTGTCCCATGCTGAGCTTCCAACGCTGGCACGTGACGGGCCTCCCTCTCATGCCGGCAAGCGCAGGAAGTTGGGCCAAGCTTACTTCCGGCACAGTGATGTCATAGAGGCCCGTCACGTGCCAGCATTGGAAGCTCGGCGTGGGACAGAGTGAGGGCCTGCAGCTGAGGGAGAGCCTGGGCCCAGCTGCGAGAAGGACCGGCAGCCAGGCTTGGCCAGAGGTTGGGTCCGACTTGCAGTGCCGGCAGGCCGGGCCCCTGCAGTCACTTGGCCCTGGACACCTGTCCCGGACGTCCCCCTGTCAATGAACCTGGTCAGGACTATCAGCAGGGGGAGCGCAGGGACAACTGTCCAAGAGCACAAAAGGGAGGCCTGCCCATAGGGTTGCCAGGTGGCTTCTCCAAAAATACTGGACACAATGGTGAAAAATGCGACATGTTCGAGACACACACACGCTCAAGACACAGACAAACACACACTCGATATACATACACACGTTCGAGAGACACACACACACGTCTCTCTTCGCTCCATGCTGTTTCCTCCTCTCCTTGGCCCCACCCTCAGGCTCCTGACTCCTCCTTCTGATGGGCTGCATTACTGACCAGCAGCAAATCAGAATGGTGGAAGCTGCTCAGCCCCCTAATAACAGCCCATCTCCCTGCTCAGGGAACTCCCACAGCCCCCCAAGCCGGTCAGGTCACTATGTCCAGAGAGGTAATACCTGACACACACATATCCAGTATTACCTCTATTTTTTTACTGGACAGAGTGTTCAAATACAGGACAGTCTGGTTCAATACTGGACACCTGGCAACCGTACACGTCTGGCCAAACCCGGAAGTTAGGCCCAACCAGAAGTCGGATCCAACTTCTGGTATCGGCCGGGTAGCACCTTCCTCTGCTGATGTCACCAAGCAGAACAGGTAGGACTCGCGGTCAGGAAGTCCTCTCCCTCCACCCACTCAACAAGCCACAAGCTCACCCTACCCACCGTGCTCAACAAGTGCTCCGCTTCCCACTCCCCCCATGCTCAACAATCCGGGGCCCAAGTGTACACTTCTGTCCTGGGGCCTAGTAATTCTGATGGTCGACCTGGGCACGGTCATCCCGAACAGCCCCTAGAAAACGAGTGAGTGCCGAGCAGGTGCCAGGGCCCATGCTCTACCAGGTATATCATAGGGGGACTGTAAAGGTTAAGTTACCAAGTAAAATGGTGAAGGAGCGGCTCAGTGAGCAAACACATTGACTGATAACAATGACACTTTGAGTTGGGGGAACCCGGTTCAATTCTCGGTGTCAGTTTCTTGTGGCCCGCGGCAAGTCACTTTATCTCCCTGTGCCTCAGGCACCAAAATCAGAGATTATAAGATCATACGGGCAGGGGCTGTGTCTGTAACCATCCTATGTGCTGCGTACCGCGCGCTATACTGTAACTGTGATACGCTTTGTGTCCCATTGGGAGAAAATCGCTATATGAAATAAAGTTATTATTATTACTAAATAGACCTGCTAATTCAGCACAATATAAAGTTCTGTATGCTCCGGTTCTTACTGGTGTTCTGAGATACAGCTCGCCCCCGTATAAGTAACCTGTTATTGGTGGTCAAGTTGAGTTAAGATGTTTATTTGCAAGGACGTTCTGGTATGCAGAGCCAAGGGGAAAGGGTTTCTAATTCCACGAATCTGAGCTCAACAAACTTTATGTTCTTCAGGAATCCTGTTGATCAGCTGGCTTTACATTTGTTTTGATCCTAGAAGTATTTTGAGTGTGCAGCAAATGTGTGAGATGTGAGTTCACTTAGATGTTATACCTTTTGCAGTAGGGATTGGAGCCCTCCATGGAGGTGCTCGGCTCCCTCATTTCCAGCACAGGGGGTAATAAAGAACATCAGAGCTATTTACTGTATGTATTTGCCCTGCAATTGTGTGGACGGGAATGTTTTATATGAATACATTCTCTATTACAAATCTCTGTTGCAACATACAGCACTGAGAACGTGGAATTGGTGGTAAAGCCTAATGTTTACCCCAATAAAGGGGAGCTGATACATATTATATATATTATATAAATGTATTTGCAGACCTTTTAATGTAATCAATATTTGCTAAGCTTCGTCTTGCTACAGTAGAACTGTTAACAACGGTTACTTTTTACTTATTGCCTACACTATGTCATATGCCCACACTGACTAACATTTGGGAGATTCTTTCAGGGAGATTTGGTATAAACATGTGGGCGATTTCTGAAGTATCCATTTAATTGCATGGGGATCATGTGCAGAACAAGAGAACGGTGGACCCCAGTGGCAAGACATTTCTGGCCTTCCACCTCCAAGGAAGCGTCTCCGTAGAGAGCCTCTGCAGAGCTATGGATTTCGTGGTGCGTTTTTTACCTGCCTGACAGTGACTAACAGTCGCCAAGCTAGAGTAGGCAAAATTGCTCCCAGAATGCTTTGCGGCAGTGCTGGTGCCACACCACGAGCATGACCATTGAAAATAAGGCCATGGGCTCCATTAAGGTGGAAATTCCACGTAGCCAACCAAAAAAAAAACATATTTTTGTAAAGCGCTTAATAGTCTAATTGGTTTCCCTAAACAAATCTAACCATGCTAATAGAAAACGTTTGGCTTTCGTTTTATATATATATATATATATATATACATACTTAGTTAAGTTATGGTGAGTAAAAAAAGTGACAAAAACCCTCCACAGCAAAGCATACAGTAGATGGAAATAGAACTGTATGCTCATTTGCATGTCTTAGTCAGGTCTGCAATCCCGCCTTTCACCATTATCACCCAGCACACAGCACTTCCACTGCAGCAAGGGATTCTGGGAAATGACATGCAAATGAGCACACAGTGCCACTTTTTGCTTCAAAACCATTTATCCTCATTGCTTCAGCTTTGCATAGCCAGTTACCAACCCCACACTGATGAGACCCATTAAGGTCGAAACAGGTGTCTGTGGGTGGGTTTACTGGCTATGCATCTTAACCCTGGTTGTGCTTAAAGCTGTGACCATGCAGCAAGCTTAAGCCTATAGGGAACCATGTTTAAAATGGGTTTGAAGCAAAAAGTGGCACTGTGTGCTCATTTGCATGTAATTTCCCAGAATCTCTTGCTGCAGTGGAAGTGCTGTGTGCTGGGTGATAATGGTGAAAGGCGGGGTTGCAGACCTGCCTAAGACATGCAAATGAGCATACAGTAATATTTCCATTTGATATATATATATATATATATGAATTATACATGAATTTCTTAGGGGCCTCTGAATAAGGATGTGCTCGTCAATCTAGTGTTTTCTTTACCCCTATCAAACCTCATCCTTATCAGTGAGGCAATAGAGATAAGGGAAGGGGAAGCGAAGGGACTGTGGAAACTCTGGTAGGACACACAGTGACATCAGACAGAAGGGAGCACTCTGGGGAACTCGAACCCCTCCCAAGTCTCCGCTCACCGGGTTTGCAAACAAACTTTAAAAGGTGGTTAAAAATACTTTATAGATGTCAGATTTACTGTAGGTAAAAAGGTGTTAATCACCCAGATTTAACCCCTTAAACATGTTGCTGAGATTAGATAACTTTGGTGCTAAGGGGATTGCACCTTCTTGCACTGGCTATAGATGCGCCCTGATTGATGTATGAAGTATGAAGCCTGTAGCTATGAGAAATATAAAACCAGACGCAGACTTTTATTGGCAATATCATGGTCACAGTGGCGGATTTCCCATTAGGCCCTAGCCTAAGGAGGGAAAATTGGGGGCGGGGGGGTGGCAGAAATACCCGCCCCCGTATACTTTTGTCGCGCTCTCGGGCCTATCGGGCCTGATGGGAAGTCACCTTCTCCTTCTGAACCCCATCATCAAATGACGCCGCGGGCATCACCAACGTACATCACCAACGTCGGCGCAGCGTCAAATGATGTCATGACATTGTGTTACCATGGCAAAGCGACGTCGCGGTGACATCCGTGGCGTCATTTGACACTGCGGTTCAGAAGGAGGAGTGGGGCGGCAGCAAGGAGGCCGCTAACCGCCATGGGACGTCGGATTTTCAAACGCGCCGCTGGATGGGCAATCACCTCTAAACCACATTATTTCCGTTTAATAACTGCAGTAATAAGCAGAGATCTGTCACTTACAAACCTATCCTATTTGTGCCCCGAAGCATTGGACTGACATCCCCGATTGTCCTCCCGTTAGGGGGAGGGGGGGGAAGGGGGGAGGTGTGAGGAGATTTCTGTAAGTCCCTTTGTTACCAGTTTGATGTTGCTACGATGCTGGAACGGTCACTGCTGGGAAGCTACGTTGTGTTGAAATACTGGGTTACAGACACTTAACCGAGACCGAGTTTCATCATTTAAATGCCCTCGTGATTCCATGGTGATCCAATGACACAGGTTAGATAATGACCATTTGCCAGCTTTCAGTTTCACAATATGGGTAGCTAGGGAAATAATGATGTGAGTTTAAGCCAGTGGCTGAAGTAGGATGATGTTTGAGATTGTGCTTACTAAACCCCCCTTTTTTTTTTTTAAAGAGCAGAGTCGAAACTTCCAATTGGTTTTGTACGTTTTTAAAGTTCAAGACATCTGATTTAAAGCAACAAATCGGGGGGGGGGGGGGGTATCCCGAAATATCCAAAGTCTCACCTCTAAGACAGTGTTACACTGCTATTTTCTTTCTCCAGAAGGTGCTAGCATAACTGATAACATGGCTAGAGCCAATGAGAATATTATCTGTGTCATAGCGATGTTCTCAGTCTAGTGGCCTTGTGAGCCAATGGGAAGCCGTGACATCATCCGGTGCGGCTTCCTATTGGCCCACGTGATGCAGGAGATTTAAAGCAGCAGTCCAAGCTGCCGTTCCTCCCCCCCCCCCTTTAATATGTGCATCAATGCAATCCACACAACGATAACTAATTAGCTAAGTTGATGATCGATCCGTTCTCCTGTGATTGATCGGCGACAATTCGGCTCAGGGTTCACTAAATGGCCGTCAGTGCAGCAGAAGAGGACCAAAGATGCAAAGTTCTGTGGTGGAGATCATGTGACAGGGCAGTCACTAGATACAATTGGTGCACTGCTAGTGAGAGGGCAGGGCTCAAAAAGGGGTGTGCAAGGCCTGTTTCCGAAGAGGTAAGGGGATGTGACTTTGTAAATGGTTGCTATAGAAATAGAAATGCTTGTTACATTATAATACATAAAAAATTTAATTCAGAGTTGCTTTTTTTTTTTTTAAATGCTACAAGTATTTTCTCATAGTACAGAACTGATTTATTAAAAAAAACAAAAAAAAACACACGTAGAATATTGCTTGGTCTGCAGCTTTTTAATAGCGGACTGCAGGCAAACGATTACACTATCCCCCCCAGCACTCCCCATCCTGTGACAGCTTCTCTGATGATGCTGCAGTTTGAAGAAAAATGGAGAGTTCATTGAATGTCAGACGTTTATGCAGCGCGAGATGTTAGTTTCCCATTAACAAATTAACAGGGAGAGCGGCAGAAAAAAATCTGCAAAATAATCTGAAAACCTTTAGTAAACTGCACTCGGAAAAAATTAAACAACCGCAAAGTTTCAAGACAAGTTCCCCGTTTTAGTGTTCGTACATGAACGTGACCCTCCGAATCTCCAGCTGCGCCTATCAGGACAACCCAACAAACCTGATTATATTCGTGAAAGCGTTAAAAAACTTAACGCAACTTGTGAACAAATTCGAACCCAGACATTTTTTCCCTTTAGATTGTAAGCTCTCCGGATCAGGGTCCTCATTACGCTCTGTATCTGTTTGCGCTTGTCTGTCCTTACTTGTATATCCGGTCAGTTTATGTCCTTGATGTCACTCTGCACCCCCACTGTACCGAGCTATGGAATAGGTTGGCGCTTTTTAGAAATAAAGAGTAATAATAATTTGGTGAATTTGGATCTGATACAGATGACCATGTATCAACGCAACGAAAATCTTGTTTTCACGCACTGCACCAAACTTGTTGCTTCAGCTCCATACACAAGGTGCAGATTTTTAAGCAAGAATTCTAATGTCACCTCATACCTGGTGTATTTTTTGGGGCTCAGATTGAAAGTAGAAAGTGACTCACAGAGGCGCACAGTGTGATACATCTCATTACAATCTGTGCACCTGCTAACTCCTCCCTAATTCTTCCTTTCCACGCTGCCGAAAACAAGCCAGTGCACATGGGGCAAAAACTGGTGCAATGTCCTTGATACATTGCTGCAAAGAGATGCAACATAGAAATGATGCAACTTGTTCCAAATGTCTCTACAAATTGACCTTAGTACATGGGCACCTCGTTTTTATCATGAAAAGCATGCTTTGTTATTTGTTTTTGTTTACCTGTCTCTGACCCGCACTCCCCTTGCAGCATTCTCCAGATCAGGACGAACCTATAAATGTGGACAAGTCGTAGCCAGGTTCAAATAGGCGTGGACAAGACCGTACTCATGACATGTCTTTTGGAGGTGTGAATATTGTGGTACTTTGCTTAAGTAATACGCACATTATCTTTAATAGATTTGTATTCTGTCAATTGGGGGACACTAAAAGGTCATTTGTATCCTGACAGTACCCTTTAATTTCCTACAGTCTTTCTACAATAACCTTTATCAAATAATCCAATCTACTAACATGATAAAAGCTCATTTAGTTTTGTTTTATATCCAGGTAAAATAATGTAGTTATATTTCATTGCTGCGCACTGTTCTCTGGCACTTGACCTTCTCAAGTTCTTATGAGGTCTGGGATAACTCAAGCTTGTCTTATATCCCCTGTGAACCTTATTATATGCACCATCAGCTTACTGTATGTGCTGGGCTTGGCAGGTCAGCTTGCTGATGGTTCAGCACTTGATGTTCCTCTTTATTTAGTTATGGGATTCCAGCATTCATGAACTGAAACCGTTCCAACACAGTAGGCCACGATGAGGCTGCATAAGAAATGGTTCTCAGTTGGCGAGCAATATGTCAAGCTCTATCACTGAATTTTTGGGCTATTTATTTAATGCTAAATCAGGCATTTTTAATGAACATGAGGATCACTACACATAGTGTACAGGTTACTTACGCAATCCCCAATAACGCTGTGTGAGTCCGTGTCAGCGGTGTAGTAGCCACCCAATACTGGGTATGTTGGTTTGTGATGGTGCCGGCACACCATGGAAGCTCGTTCTGTACTGAACCGGTTACAGGCCTGTGCTTCGGTGCCACTGAGCTTTTATAACTGTTGAGTGTCCCCTCCGGCAGCGCTTGATTTCTCGTCCACGTCTGCACTCGCTGCAGACCTCAACTGAACTTCATATTCTGCGCAGATCTGATGCAACATGGCTGCCCCAGCCCACCCTTTTAAAGGCTCCTCTCCCTGATAGTACCTCCCCTTCCATAGCCATTATTATTGGCTGCTCTCATGTCCATCACAGTCACATGTCCAGAGCACATTGGAGAGGATCCTGCCAGGGGGCAGTGCCAGTGTGTGTGTGAGCTCTTCACACATGGGGCTACATTAGCTTCTGTGAGGAGGTAGGAATTAGACTAAGGGAATGCAATTGATGTTATCTACTTAGTTTTTGCAAAGGCTTTTGATACAGTGCCACACAATAGTTTAGTGTACAAAATAAAGGAAATTGGTCTGGGTGAAAATATATGCACCTGGGTTAAAAACTGGTTGAAGAATAGAAAATAGAGAGTTGTCATAAATGGAACCTTTTCTGATTCGGCTAAAGTTCTAAGTGGTCTGATTTAAGCTTTAGTACTGAGGTCCCTGCTATTTAACTTGTTTATTAATAACCTTGAAGTGGGCATAGAGATCAAAGTCTCCATCTTTGCTGACGACACAACATTATGTAAAGCAGTAATGTAATTTCTCTACAGAACGACTTGGATAAACTGGAAATTTGGGCAGGTAATGCATTTGGAAAGCAAGAATAATCATGCTACAGTACTTACAAATTAAATGGGCCAAAATGATGTCAAACTGGCTTAGCAATATCGCTCAATGTCAGGCAGTAGCTGCAAAGGCTAACAGGATATTTTCCTACATAAAACGGGGTATGGATGAAGGGAAGATTGCATAATGTTGCCACTGTACAAATCCTTAGTAAGACCACACCTTGAACATGGAGTTCAGTTTTGAGCACTGTTCTATAAAAATGATAGAACTGCAAAAAGTGCAGGGAAGAGCCACCAAATTAATAAAGCGGACGGAAGGTTTAATTTATGGGGAAAGGCTAGCTAAATTAGTACTGTTTACACTAGAGAGAAGAGTCGTCGAAGAGGGAATATGATTACTCAGTATTTACAAATATATTCAATGTCAGTACAAGGCACTTTCAAGGGAACTTTTTATCTCATTTACAGAACACACGACATCATAGTATCCCTTGAGATTGGATGAAAAGAGACTTCACCAGCACAAAAGGAAAGGGTTATTTATTATGAGGGCAGTTCAAATGTGGAATTTACTACCCATGGAGACTGTGATGGCAGATACAATAGATATCTTTAAGAAAAAAATTAGACATCTTTATTAGAAATGTATACACGGATATGGCAAGTAAGTTAAACATAGAAGGGACGTTGATGCAGGTAGAAATCGGATTGCCCTTACTGGGGTCAGGAAGGAATTTATTTTTTCCCTTTGTTAAACAAAATTGGCAAATGCTTTTCTGTTTTTTTGTTTTGCCTTCGTATTGATCAATTTAAATATAGGATAAAGATTTCAGACAAAAATAAATATGGCTTCTATTTACAAAAGCAATTACATAGACAGTACGTGGTGCCATGTCATTCTGCATCTTTATAGTACCAGTGCATGAAGATACTATAGGGGTAATGTTCAAATGTTAAAAACCGGGGAAATTCCAAAACTCCAGCAAGTTGCTTGGGATCCCGATGGCATTTTCCCACAGCGATTTACTTAAGCATTTTTAGGCCTGGGACATAGTAAGCACTTAGGTGCTGCTGCTCGCTCTTGCTTGCTGCCGCTCGCTCTACCAGGAGCTTTTTGCTGTCCTGGCAGAGGAGACAGCAAGCGCGCTTGGGAGGCGGGTATCACTGTGTGTGTGTCACTTGGTAGCTGTCAGTGTGTGTGTGTGTGTCACTTTGAAGTGGTCTGTGTGTTTATGTGTCACTGGGGAACCTGTGTGTGTGTGTGTGTATATGTGTGTGTGTGTGTGTGTGTGTATATTATATAATATTTTAAAAATTTAAAAAAAAGACATGTTGTGAGAATAAATTATTTATTAACATTGTGCAAATTTGATAAATATATTCTCGCATGCGCACACACACACATACATACACATACATGCATACACACGCATACACACACACATGCGCACACACACACACACACACACACACACATGCACACACACACACATGCACACACGCACACACACACACACATACACGCGCACACATGCACACACCTACACACACATACACACACCTCTGTGCTGCCTCTGTCTTGTCTGGTAGTGCCGGACCAGCTGCAGACCCATTGGATGGGAGCGGTCACGTGACTGCTCTTCCGCTTCCCCGAGCGGCAAATTTCAAACTTGCCTGTCTCGGGGAAGTTTCTCCTCCTCCGCACGCATCAGCACGCATCAGCACGCATGCGGAGGGAGAAACTATAGCCGCGCTGATTACAGATGCAGGGGCTTTGTGCATCTGTTCAGCGCGGCTCAGCCCGCCTCAGCGACGCTTGTTTATGCAAATTTGGTGACCTTCCCCAACCCAATTAAGAGCAATTAATATTATTATTTTTGGTGAATGTTTCTTTTTGGTTTTAAGATGGTAGTTTATGCTACTTTTTACCACAATATTTTTGGTGGTCGAAGTGCAAACATGTCTAGTTGCCGCAATCAAAGCCAGGATGGTAAATCAATCTGAGCCCCCGGGGACCCCCTGCTTCCAGATATACTAACTTCTGAGGTGCTGCCAGTATCTCTGGCAAGTTTAAAGGTGCAGGTCACACAGGCCAATCGGAAGCCGCACCGGATGATGTCACGGCTTCCTATTGACATGTAAACGATTACATTGTTAGACCGCGCATATATTGATGTCACTGTCGCCGCTATATAAATAAATAAAGAAAGTTGGACTCAGTAATAATATATGCACCTGGATTGAAAACTGGTTAAAGGACAGACAACAGAGGGTTGTCATAAATGGAACTTTTTCAGGTTGGGCTAAAGTCGTGAGTGGAGTACCTCAGGGATCGGTACTGGGACCCCTGCTTTTTAACTTGTTTATTAATGACCTTGAGGTTGGGATCGAGAGCAAAGTCTCCATCTTTGCTGATGATACTAAATTGTGTAAGGTAATAGAATCAGAGCAGGATGTAATTTCTCTTCAGAAGGACTTGTAGAGACTGGAAACGTGGGCAGGTAAACGGCAAATGAGGCTTAATACAGATAAATGTAAGGTTATGCATTTGGGATGCAAGAATAAAAAGGCGACTTACAAATTAAATGGAGATATATTGGGGGAATCCTTGATGGAGAAGGATTTATGAGTGTTTGTAGACAGCAGGCTTAGCAAAAGTGCCCAATGTCATGCAGTAGCTGCAAAGGCAAACAAGATCTTATCTTGCATCAAACGGGCAATGGATGGAAGGGAAGTAAACATAATTATGCCCCTTTACAAAGCATTAGTAAGACCACACCTTGAATATGGAGTACAATTTTGGGCACCAATCCTAAGAAAAGACATTATGGAACTAGAGAGAGTGCAGAGAAGAGCCACCAAATTAATAAAGGGGATGGACATTCTAACTTATGAGGAGAGGCTAGCTAAATTAGATTTATTTACATTAGAAAAGAGGCATCTAAGAGGGGATATGATAACTATATACAAATATATTCAGGGACAATACAAGGAGCTTTCAAAAGAACTATTCATCCCACGGGCAGTACAAAGGACTCGGGGCCATCCCTTAAGGTTGGAGGAAAGGAAATTTCACCAGCAACAAAGGAAAGGGTTCTTTACAGTAAGGGCAGTTAAAATGTGGAATTCATTACCCATGGAGACTGTGATGGCAGATACAATAGATTTGTTCAAAAAAAGGTTGGACATCTTTTTAGATGGGAAAGGTATACAGGGATATACCAAATAAGTATACATGGGAAGGATGTTGATCCAGGGATTAATCCGATTGCCAATTCTTGGAGTCAGGAAGGAATTAATTTTTCCCCTTAATGGGGTTTTCTGTTTG
This sequence comes from Ascaphus truei, assembly GCF_040206685.1. Lineage (NCBI taxonomy): Eukaryota > Metazoa > Chordata > Amphibia > Anura > Ascaphidae > Ascaphus > Ascaphus truei. Next base: position 17,475,847 of record NC_134487.1, read on the forward strand.
CCTTCCTCTGGATCAATAAGTAAGTATAGCTATAGAATAAAGTATCTGCTGTCTAAATTTAGCATAGGTTGAACTTGATGGACGTACGTCTTTTTTCAACCTCATCTACTATGTAACTATGTAATATGTAACAGATTTGGATTCTGAATCCGTCAGACAGATTTTCAGTGATATTAACAAAAAAACAAATAAACAAAACAAAAAAAAGATTCTGAGACTAATCTGAACGGAACTGGCCAATCCACGGCGGATTCGAATACTAGCGAAAATTTTGCCCAACTCTACTACTGATCTAGTCTAAATCAGTGAGACTGGCTCTAAATCAGTGAGACTGGCCCTAAATCAGTTAGACTGGCCCTAAATCAGTGAGACTGGCCCTAAAATCGGTGAGTCTGGCCCTAAATCGGTGAGCCTGGCCCTAAATCGGTGAGACTGGCCCTAAATCAGTGAGACTGGCTCTAAATCAGTGAGACTGGCTCTAAATCAGTGAGACTGGCTCTAAATCAGTGAGACGGCCCTAAATCAGTGAGACTGGCCCTAAATCAGTGAGACTGGCCCTAAATCAGTGAGACTGGCCCTAAATCAGTGAGACTGGCCCTAAATCAGTGAGGGTTACAACACATTACTGGGGGGCGGCATGTCTGAATTAAGTAGCAGCTGGCTAAAGGTAAAAACTACTTTACAACTCATCCATGATCCCCGCAGCTTTGCATCTGCTACAGTATCCTTTTCTAAGTATCGCAACAACACTTGTATAATAATAATGTGTAGCGCTGCTAGTTTTACGTGGCGCTTTACAGAGACATTTTGCAGGCACAGGTCCCTGCCCCGTGGAGCTTACAATCTATGTTTTTGTTGCCTGAGGCACAGGGAGATAACGTGACTTGCCCAAGGTCACAAGGAGCCGACACCGGGAATTGAACCAGACTCCCCTGCAGCAATCTCAGTGTCAGTCAGTGTCTTTACTCACCGAGCCGCTCCTTCTCCTGTTCATATTATATATCCCATGGAATGTATTTCTATATCAATGGGGCGACCATATTTGTCCTGGCATAAAACGGACGAATGTTGAGCATGCGCGAACGGCAAGCGCCGACTACGCATGCGTGAATGCATTTGCCGGGTGCTTATGCGCATGCATGATCGCCACTTGCCGACCTCTCCTGCGCACGCACGAATCGGAGCTTGCCAGGGCGCGAATGTACGGCTGGCAAGCACAAGATTGCGCATGCGCACGAGCGGCCGGCAAGTGCCGATAAAAACCGGGACAGTGGCCAGAAATGTAGAGACCCGGAAAAAACGGCTAAAACCCGGGGACATCTGGTCCCCCTATTTCCATGTTCCCAGAACGCAGGTAAATCGTATTACCACAAAGTCACCGAACGGGAACGCACGCGGTAGGAAAAATGTTTCGGGTGTAAAGGATATTTGCCAGTGTGTGCTTCTTGGAGTTAAGCCATTGGATTAGATTTGCTAAATTAAACACATCTTAAATTAAGAAGACAATACTGTTAGTGGGGTGGGGCGCTATCATTTTATTATTGATGTATTGTGTAGCTATAAAGTAGCCAAAATCTAAAGTCATTACAGGAGACTCAATTGTCCAACGCACACTTTTCTCTACCTGGTGTTTCGATGTTGAAACCCTCATAAAAAAAGAACAACAACATCACAGCGCCAGCCTCAGATTTAAAAGATAAATGTGCATTCCCACATTTATCCCCTAGAGCAGGAGTGGCCAACTCCAGTCCTGAAGGCCCACCAACAGGTCAGGTTTTCAGGATATCCCTGCTTAAGCACAGGTGGCTCAGTGATTGAGCATCCTGTGCTGATGCAGGGGCTGATTAAGCCACCTGTGCTGAAGCAGAAATATCCTTGAAACCTGACCTGTTGGTAGCCCTTGAGGACTAGAGTTGGCCACCCCTGCGCTAGGAAGTAAGAGGGCAGGACAAAAGGTATGTCTTGAAGGCATGGTTAAAGAACAGGTGGGAGTTGTATCGTAATAATTACCCACTTCGCTGCATTATGCTGCAGAGTGTGACAGGTTCATCTGGAAGCACAGGAGTTGTGTTACCATTGCACACTTTGTGAAGGAGCTCTAATACCATAAGTAAAGTGTGTGTGTATATATATACAGTACACACACACTTTACTTATGGTATTAGAGCTCCTTCACAAAGTGTGCAATGGTAACACAACTCCTGTGCTTCCAGATGAACCTGTCACACTCTGCAGCATAATGCAGCGAAGTGGGTAATTATTACGATACAACTCCCACCTGTTCTTTAACCATGCCTTCAAGACATACCTTTTGTCCTGCCCTCTTACTTCCTAGCGCAGGGGTGGCCAACTCTAGTCTTATACATAGTCATATATATACACACACACACTTTACTTATGGTATTAGAGCTCCTTCACAAAGTGTGCAATGGTAACACAACTCCTGTATATATATATGTGTATATATATGTGTATATATATGTGTATATATATATATATATATATATATATATATATATATATATATATATATATATATACTTGGTTATATAGTGCTAACAATGAACACAGCGCTTTACAAAAGAGTGACTGCTACTGTATGATCATGTTGGCATGTGCCTGACATGACTTTTGTAGCTATGTTCTGTTAGTGATTGCTATACACGTGTGAATCTGCTGCTAGTAATATCTGACCCCCACTCCAGCTGTTCCCAAATGATGAGTCACAAGGTCTTTTCCATTAAGTCTGTGCTGCTTTGCAATTCTCTTCACTCTTTCTGGTTTTCCCACTGAAAGACCAAAATACCCTGCAACCTAATCCTATTTTACATATAAATGTGGCTTCTGTGTATTGTGTTTCAGCAGGGACTGGGGCATTTAACCCATCCAGTGCTGAGTCAAACCAATGCTTCATAGGCATCCCTGGCCTCTGGAGTCGGTGCTGACTTTTACCCAATTAACCCCCAAGTAACGCTTTGATAATGATTTCTATTCCCGTTTATGGTCTGTTGGAAACGTTTGTTGCAAGTAATGAAAATGGATGCATTGTTAATTATGCGTTACGTGTAACTGATGCGTTACTCAACTTCTAAACGTACTAAATATGGATTTTAATGCTTATATATTATATACTTGTTGGAACAAGGGGTCCTTCACCACTGAACTCTCTGAATGCATTTTTGAACAGATTGATGATTTGTATGCTTAAAACCCCATTAAATAGGTTGTGTAATATATATATATATATATATATATAATAACTAAGTGCGCAATTAAAACACTATAATCAGACAATGTACCATTAAATGCTGCCAATGTGTTAATACTATACACAATAGTAATGGAAATATAGACAGGAGAGAAAAAACACAGACGCAAATAGTGATAAGAGAAAACTGTTGCAAAGTTTAGCTTGTATATATATATATATATATATATATATATATATATACACAAGGTGACCAGGAAAATCCAGGTAACAAAGAGACAGCACACCGCAGTATAATGGATAAATAAAGTGTATTAACAAGACAGGGCAGCCAACGTTTCGGTCCTCAGAGTGGGACCTTCCTCAGATTATAGTGATTCTGAATAAATATAGAAAATCCATCCCGATTCTTGTGTTCTGCTCAAGGATGTCTTCTCTCTTTGTATCTAAAACCCTCTCCCGCCTTAAACCCTTCTCACTGACTGCCCCAAACCTCTGGAATACCCTTCCCCTCGATCCCCGACAAGCACCCTCTCTATCAACCTTTGAGACCCACCTTAAGACACACTTGCTTAAAGAAACATATGAGTAGCACCATAGATATTACTAGACACGATACATAAAGCTTGGCCCCCTGCAGAAGCACTTACCAAAATGCCCTCCTACTGTTTCTGTACATTCCTCCTACATACCAATTAGATTGTAAGCTCCTCGGGGCAGGGACTCCTCTTCTTAAATGTTACATTTGTCTGAAGCACTTATTCCCATGATCTGTTATTTATATTTATGTATTATTTGTTATTTAAATGATTACCACATGTATTACTGCTGTGAAGCGCTATGTACATTAATGGCGCTATACAAATAAAGACATACAATACAATACAATCACCAGTGCAACCTCTTCGGGGTTTGAATAAACTTGAAGAATGCTGTTCTAAGAATATCCCCCAGGAGAAAGGTTTAGCTTGAGCAGAGTAGACATACTCATTATTATTATCTTATTATAGGCTAAACATGGTAGCATTAAAAAGACTGCATGCCGATTTGGTAAAAAAATTCCAGGCATTAACATTTGCAGTTTCATGGTTCCTTCAGCACCAGAGTACCATCGGATTTCCAGTATAACCGCATTATGTGATCTGGAACTGAGCAGGCCCCAGCTGCCAAAAATTGAGAGTGTGTAAAGAGAATAGAGAAGAGGTCCCAGGACAGAGCCCTGGGGTACCCCCACAGAGAGATCGATAGAAGAGGAAGTGTTAGCAAAAGAGACACTGAAAGTACGATGGGAGAGGTAAGAGGAGATCCAGGATAGAGCTGTGTTATGAATGCCAAGAGTAGGGAGAACGTGAAGGAGAAGAGGGTGGTCCACAGTATCAAATGCTGCAGAGAGGTCGAGCAATATGAGCAGAGTGTAATGACCTCTGTCTTTGGCAGCATGGAGGTCATTAGTTATTTTAGTGAGGGCTGTATCAGTGGAGTGAGCAGTACGGAAGCCAGATTGTAGAGGGTCTAGGAGAGAATAGGTGTTGAAAAAATGGAGCAAGCGAGAGAATACAAGACGCTCAAGAAGTTTAGAGGCAAAAGGCAGGAGGGAGACCGGTCGATAGTTAGAAAGACAGGTAGGGTCAAGCTTGCTGTTTTTGAGTAATGGTAGAACTGTTGCATGTTTGAAGGAGGAGGGAAAGGTACCCAAGTAGAGGGAGGACTTAAAAATGTGTGTGAGCGTAGGGATTATAGTACGAGCAAGGGGTTTTAGGAGATGGGAGGGAATGGGGTCAAGAGGGCATGTGGTAGAGGGAGAAGAGGAGATTAGCAGTGACACATCCTCCTCTGTGACAATGGAAAAAGAGTGCAGGAATGCATGAGGAGAGTTAGGAAGAGGTATAGGATGGGAGGAGGATACAGAGGTGATGTCCTATTGTATGGATTCCACCTTTTCCTTGACATAGTCGGCAAAGTTCTGAGGTGAGATGAAGGAAGAACAGGCAGCAGAGGGTGGTCTGAGTAGGGAGTCAAAGACAGAGAAGAGGCGGTGTGGGTTAGACTTGTGCGTGTTGATTAGTGAAGAAAAGTAGGTTTGTTTAGCTTGAGAGAGGGCAGAGTTGAAACAGGATAGAATATATTTGTAGTGAAGGAAGTCTGCGAGACTGTGAGATTTCCTCTAGAGGCGTTCAGAGGAACGAGTGCAGGAACGCAGCATGCGCGTGTGGGAATTTAGCCAGGGTCTGGGGTTCAAAGGGCGAGAACGGCAGAGAGAAAGCGGGGCATGTAGATCAAGAGAGGAGGACAAGGCAGAGTTGTAGTTCCTGCCGAGGTTGTCAGGATCTGGAGCAGAACTGAGAGAGGAGAGGGAGGAGCGTAAAGTGGACTCAAAAGCAGGCAGGTTAGTAGAGCACAGGTCTCTGCAGAAACAAGGGGTAGATGGAGATGGAGAAGGGGAGAAGTGAGAGAGAGAAGATGAGATGAGGTGATGGTCAGAGAGAGGAAAATGGGAAATGGAGGAGTCGGAGAGACATTTTTTTTTAGTGAAAACCAGATCTAGGTAGTGGTCATCCTTGTGGGTGCTGGCTGCAGTCCACTGTTGAAGGCCAATAGATGAGGTTAGAGAGACAACGCGAGAAGCCCAACGGAGAGAGTGGTCATCAATATGGCAGTGGAAGTCCCCAAGGAGAAGAACGGGGGAGTCTTAGGAGAGAAAGAAAGAGAGCCTGGATTCAAAGTGAGAGAGAAAGACAGAAGGGGGATGAGTAGAAGTAGGTGGGCGATAGATGACCGCCACATGGAAAGGAGAGAAAAACTGGAAAGTGTGAGCCTCAAAGGAGGGAAAAGCAAGAGAGGGGGAATAGGAAGGGTACGGTAGCGGCAGATAGACGAGGGCTGGAGCCCCCACTCCTCCACCCCTGTCATCAGGGCGTGGAGTGTGGGAGTAAGAATGGCCACCATAGGAGAGGGCAGCTTCCAGAGCAGAGTCAGACTGAGTGAGCCAGGTCTCAGTTATTGGAAAGAGGAGCAGAGAGTGGGAGAGAAAGAAGTCATCCACAGAGAGGCACTTGTTAGAAAGGGAGCGAGCATTCCAAAGGGCACAGGAGAAAGGGAGAGAGGAGGGAGGGTGACAGGGGATGCGTATGAGGTTAGAGGGGTTGACATAGTGATTTATTACGGTGTGAGCAGTATTTTTTTTAACGTATTTTTTTAACGTATTTTTTCATGGAATATTTTGGACATACTGTATATCCTCTTGGAATCTGAATGATGCAATTAGTAAATGGATGGTTTTTTAAAAAAATTTAAATTGGCTGATCCTTATTAGAAGGCCGAAGGGGCTGAGCTCCTATAGTGACTGCCTTTTGTTATTATTTTGCTCCATTTGATATAGAATCAGGGGCACTTTCTTTATCGTTTTGTCTCAAGCATTTATCCTAATCTTTAGGCATGTTGCTGTACCTGGAGCCTACATGCATTTTCTTTCCCCCTTTAAAGCTGCAGACCAAGCAATAGCCTATATGTGTGTTTAAAAAAAAAAAAAAATCCGCTCTGTACTGAGAAAATACTTGTAGCATTTTTTTTTAAACAAGTGTGAATGACATTTTCAATGTTATATAATGTAAACAAGCATTTTGGTTTCTATAGTAACCATTCACAAAGTCCCATTCCCTTCCTCTTCTGAAACCAGCTCTGGAACACCCATTTTTGACCCCTACTCTCTCTCTCTAGCAGTGTACCAATTGTATCTAGTGACCGCCTGGTCACATGATCTTCCCCACAGAACTTTGCATCTTTGGTCCTCTTCTGCTGCACTGACAGCCATTTAGTGAACCCCCGAGCCGAATCTTCGCCGATCAATCACAGAAGAACGGATCGATCGGCAATTTAGCTAATTATTTATCATTGTGTGGATTGGATTGATGCACATATTAAAGGGGAGGGGGGAAACGGCAGCTTGGACTGCTGCTTTAAGGAATGAGCAATACAAGTTAGAATCTGTATACAGTATTGCATCAGCAGGTGAGTTCTGGGCGTGCTGCGTTTACGTTGCTCTGTCAAGAATCCACATTCTTCAGAATTTCATGAGTAGGAAATTACATACTTTTTGTGGGCTAATAAAATACTACAGTATATTTGCATGGTGTGTTTGAGTAGAAGGTGAGGTTTTTTTGGATACATGGTTATATACAGTGCTTGACAAATCACCCAAAAATCTACTCGCCGAACCAAAAAATCTACTCGCCACCTAGTCCCGCCCCTAGTCCCGCCCCCAACGCTGCCTCTAGTCCCGCCCCCAGCCACGCATTTAAAAAAAAGCCATAAATTAAATAAATTGAATAAATTCCTTGTAAGAACATTCGTTTTTGATATTAGTTTATTTATTGTATTACATTATACTACAATTAGTCCTTGGTGTGTGTGTGTGTGTGTGTGTGTGTGTGTGTATAAATGTCAAATCTAGAAAAAAAAAGCCAGATGTGGATGACTAGTTTCCTGCACCCCTTAACCAGTGTCTGGATGCCCCCGCTTCACAATATTTAAAGCAGCAATCCCGTCTGGGATCTTACCTGATCCGCAGACCCTCAAAGTCCAGGTACCCTCATTCCCGCAATGTTATACATTGGAGGGGAGGTGTTCGTTACCTGTCTTCTGGGTTAGGGGGGTTCGATGTCTTCCGTGTGAAGCTTGAGTCAGATCTGGAAGTAAGCAGTATAGGTTATTTCAGTGTAGTATAGGGCAGTTAAGATATCCAGATCCATAGTGCGAGAGTGTGTGGGGGAGAGAGAGAGAGAGTGTGGGAGAGAGTGAGAGTGAGTGAGAGAGAGAGTGGGAGAGAGAGAGAGTGGGAGAGAGAGAGAGTGGGAGAGAGAGAGAGTGGGAGAGAGAGAGAGTGGGAGAGAGAGAGAGTGGGAGAGAGAGAGAGTGGGAGAGAGAGAGAGTGGGAGAGAGAGAGTGTGGGAGAGAGAGAGTGTGGGAGAGAGAGAGTGTGGGAGAGAGAGAGAGTGGGAGAGAGAGAGAGTGGGAGAGAGAGAGAGTGGGAGAGAGAGAGAGTGGGAGAGAGAGAGAGTGGGAGAGAGAGAGAGTGGGAGAGAGAGTGGGAGAGAAAGAGAGTGGGAGAGAGAGAGAGAGAGTGGGAGAGAGAGAGAGTGGGAGAGAGAGTGGGAGAGAGACAGAGAGAGAGTGGGAGAGACAGAGAGAGAGTGGGAGAGACAGAGAGAGAGTGGGAGAGACAGAGAGAGAGTGGGAGAGACAGAGAGAGAGAGAGAGTGGGAGAGACAGAGAGAGAGTGGGAGAGACAGAGAGAGAGAGTGGGAGAGACAGAGAGAGAGAGTGGGAGAGACAGAGAGAGAGAGTGGGAGAGACAGAGAGAGAGAGAGTGGGAGAGACAGAGAGAGAGAGTGGGAGAGACAGAGAGAGAGAGTGGGAGAGACAGAGAGAGAGAGTGGGAGAGACAGAGAGAGAGAGTGGGAGAGACAGAGAGAGAGAGTGGGAGAGACAGAGAGAGAGAGAGTGGGAGAGACAGAGAGAGTGGGAGAGACAGAGAGAGTGGGAGAGACAGAGAGAGAGAGTGGGAGAGACAGAGAGAGAGAGTTGGAGAGACAGAGAGAGAGAGTGGGAGAGACAGAGAGAGAGAGTGGGAGAGACAGAGAGAGAGTGGGAGAGACAGAGAGAGAGAGAGTGGGAGAGACAGAGAGAGAGAGAGTGGGAGAGACAGAGAGAGAGAGTGGGAGAGACAGAGAGAGAGAGAGTGGGAGAGACAGAGAGAGAGAGAGTGGGAGAGACAGAGAGAGAGTGGGAGAGAGAGAGTGGGAGAGACAGAGAGAGAGAGTGGGAGAGACAGAAAGAGAGAGTGGGAGAGACAGAGAGAGAGAGTGGGAGAGACAGAGAGAGAGTGGGAGAGACAGAGAGAGAGTGGGAGAGACAGAGAGAGAGAGTGGGAGAGAGAGAGTGGGAGAGACAGAGAGAGAGTGGGAGAGACAGAAAGAGAGAGTGGGAGAGACAGAGAGAGAGAGTGGGAGAGACAGAGAGAGAGAGTGGGAGAGACAGAGAGAGAGTGGGAGAGACAGAAAGAGAGTGGGAGAGACAGAGAGAGAGAGTGGAAGAGAGAGAGTGGGAGAGAGAGAGACAGAGAGAGAGAGAGAGAGACAGAGAGAGAGAGACAGAGAGAGAGAGACAGAGAGAGAGACAGAGAGAGACAGATAAAGAGACGTCAAGGCGCTGTGACGTTGACGCTGCTCCGCGCTGATTGGATGTTTTCAGCCGACAGTGCTCTGAAAAACAGCTTGGCTGTCGGCTGAAAACTCCAGCGCCTCAGCACGCCTGCGGACGCTCGCGTGAGCCCCCTCTAAAGGCATCCTCATTGAGTATGCAGGGGCTCAGCGCGGAGCGTCCGCACGGCTCAGCGCGGCCTGTCCTTCTATGGACTCGGCCAGAGAGACAGATAGAGAGAGACAGATAGAGACAGATAGAGAGAGACAGACAGAGAGAGACAGACAGAGAAAGAGAGAGACAGACAGAGAAAGAGAGAGACAGACAGAGAAAGAGAGAGACACACAGAAAAAGAGAGAGACACACAGAAAAAGAGAGAGACACACAGAAAAAGAGAGAGACACACAGAAAAAGAGAGAGACACACAGAAAAAGAGAGACACACAGAAAAAGAGAGACACACAGAAAAAGAGAGAGACACACAGAAAAAGAGAGAGACACACAGAAAAAGAGAGAGACACACAGAAAAAGAGAGAGACACACAGAAAAAGAGAGAGACACACAGAAAAAGAGAGAGACTCACAGAAAAAGAGAGAGACACACAGAAAAAGAGAGAGACACACAGAAAAAGAGAGAGACACACAGAAAAAGAGAGAGACACAGAAAAAGAGAGAGACACACAGAAAAAGAGAGAGACACACAGAAAAAGAGAGACACACAGAAAAAGAGAGACACACAGAAAAAGAGAGAGACACACAGAAAAAGAGAGAGACACACAGAAAAAGAGAGAGACACACAGAAAAAGAGAGAGACACACAGAAAAAGAGAGAGACACACAGAAAAAGAGAGAGACTCACAGAAAAAGAGAGAGACTCACAGAAAAGAGAGAGACACACAGAAAAAGAGAGAGACACACAGAAAAAGAGAGAGACACACAGAAAAAGAGAGAGACACACAGAAAAAGAGAGAGACACACAGAAAAAGAGAGAGACACACAGAAAAAGAGAGAGACACGCAGAAAAAGAGAGAGACACGCAGAAAAAGAGAGAGACTCGCAGAAAAAGAGAGAGACTCGCAGAAAAAGAGAGAGACACACAGAAAAAGAGAGAGACACACAGAAAAAGAGAGAGACACACACAGAAAAAGAGAGAGACACACAGAAAAAGAGAGAGACACACACAGAAAAAGAGAGACACACACAGAAAAAGAGAGACACACACAGAAAAAGAGAGACACACACAGAAAAAGAGAGACACACACAGAAAAAGAGAGACACACACAGAAAAAGAGAGACACACAGAAAAAGAGAGACACACACAGAAAAAGAGAGACACACACAGAAAAAGAGAGACACACAAAAATGAGAGACACACAAAAATGAGAGACACACAAAAATGAGAGACACAGAACACACACAGAGAGAATGAGAGACAAAGACAGAGAGAGGGCGAGGGCGACACAGGGAGAGGGTGACACTCACAGACACACACTCACTCTCACAGACACGCAGAGACACACTCACGCACACACTCACGCAGACACTCACGCAGAGACACACTCACGCAGAAGACTCACAGACACACACTCAGAGACACTCACTCACACACACAGACACACACACACAGACAGGCACACACAGACAGGCACACAGACACACAGACAGGCACACAGACACACAGACAGGCACACACACAGGCACACTGACAGACACACAGACACACAGGCACACTCACAGACACACTCACAGACACACAGGCACACTCACAGACACACAGGCACACTGACAGACACACAGACACACAGGCACACTCACAGACACACAGGCACACTGACAGACACACAGACACACAGGCACACTCACAGACACACAGGCACACTCACAGACAAACAGGCACACTGACAGGCACACAGGCACACTCACAGACACACAGGCACACTCACAGACACACAGGCACACTCACAGACACACAGGCACACTGACAGACACACACACACACACACAGGCACACTGACAGGCACACTCACAGACACACACACACAGACAGGCACACACAGACAGGCACACAGACACACAGACAGGCACACAGACACACAGACAGGCACACACACAGGCACACTGACAGACACACAGACACACAGGCACACTCACAGACACACAGGCACACTCACAGACACACAGACACACAGACACACTCACAGACACACAGACACACAGACACACAGACACACTCACAGACACACAGGCACACTCACAGACACACAGGCACACTGACAGACACACAGACACACAGGCACACTCACAGACACACAGGCACACTCACAGACAAACAGGCACACTGACAGGCACACAGGCACACTCACAGACACACAGGCACACTCACAGACACACAGGCACACTCACAGACACACAGGCACACTGACAGACACACACACACACACAGGCACACTGACAGGCACACACACACAGACAGGCACACACAGACAGGCACACAGACACACAGACAGGCACACAGACACACAGACAGGCACACACACAGGCACACTGACAGACACACAGACACACAGGCACACTCACAGACACACAGGCACACTCACAGACACACAGACACACAGACACACTCACAGACACACAGACACACTCACAGACACACAGGCACACTCACAGACACACAGGCACACTGACAGACACACAGACACACAGGCACACTCACAGACACACAGGCACACTCACAGACAAACAGGCACACTGACAGACACACAGGCACACAGGCACACTCACAGACACACAGGCACACTCACAGACACACAGGCACACTCACAGACACACAGGCACACTGACAGGCACACTCACAGACACACAGGCACACTCACAGACACACAGGCACACTCACAGACACACAGGCACACTCACAGACACACAGGCACACTCACAGACACACAGGCACACTCACAGACACACAGACACACTCACAGACACACAGGCACACTCACAGACACACAGGCACACTCACAGACACACAGGCACACTCACAGACACACAGGCACACTGACAGACATACAGGCACACTCACACACTCACAGACACTCAGTCTGTCACTCACACACTCACCGGGTCACACGTGGCAGCAGTGGGGTCTCCGCACGGCAGTGGGCCCTCTCCAAGACATGGGACACACAGCACAGCGTGGGCCTCAGCAGCAGCAGCAGCAGGTCCCCCCCCCCCCCCTCCGAAGTGGCCGACGCCGCAGCACGCTCCCCGGACACCCCCGGGCAGCAAGCGAGGATAGGGGGCAGGTGATTAGGGGGAGATCATGGGCAGGAGGCGGACTGGCGCAGGAGGCGCGCACGGGGGAAGCTAGGTTGGCACTTCCCCCTCCGTCCCACGTGAGGAGCGGAGGGTGCGGGGGGGCTGGATCGCGCGCTTGTTTTGGGCTTCCCCCTCCGTCCCACGTGGGGAGCGGAGGGTGCGGGGGGGCTGGATCGCGCGCTTGTTTTGGGCTTCCCCCTCCGTCCCACGTGGGGAGCGGAGGGTGCGGGGGGGCTGGATCGCGCGCTTGTTTTGGGCTTCCCCCTCCGTCCCACGTGGGGAGCGGAGGGGGGAGGGTGTGGGGGCTGGATCGCGCGCGGCGCTTGTTTTGGGCTTCCCCCTCCGTCCCACTTGGGGAGCGGAGGGGGGGGGGCTGGGTTGCGCGCGGGGCTTGGTTTGGGCTTCCCCCTCCGTCCCACGTGGGGAGTGGGGGGGGGGGGAGGGATGCGGGGGATTCTGGGTTGCTGGGGGGAACAGGCAGCGCAAATGGCAGGACACTCTGCTTGCCCTGTGCACGCGCGCCGGGACCACAGGATTTGCCGCCATTTTTTTTAACTTTTTTTTTAACCCAATCAGGGAGGGGGATTATTTATTTATTTATTTAAAAAAAAAAATTGGCACGAGCAGGGGAATTCATTGAGCTGCAGCACGGGTCGCCAGCTGCCTAAATCCACTCGCAACGGGCGACAGGTTATCATTATTTGTCGAGCACTGGTTATATAGCAGATGCTGGCATCCACAGCCAGTGTTTAAGAGCAATGGGTTATTTCTGCATATAAAGCCCTTGTTCATGATCATTAACTCAAAAGTGGTCGCATGACTGCGCTGTGCAGTAGGGGTGGTGGTACTCTGGTGCCGTGGCCCTATCGGCACTCAAAGGGTTAACCGAGCTTTGTGGATCTATATATCTGACTGTCCCATAAACGTTTGCAGACTGCTGTAGACTCCGCAGTGTCAGCCCACTGGTCAATAATTGACCCTAGACATCATGAAATAAACAATATACAGCATGTGCATTGATGTGTGTTTGTTCACGGGTTGTATCCCATGACTTGCATTACTCATCTGGGAAGTCCATGCTTACAAAGCATTACGAACAAGAAACCATTTCCTCTTTCACGTTATTGCATGTTATTGCAGCTGCACAGTTATTGTGCTTCGCGGTGGCAATCCTACGGAGCAGCCCTAGTGTAATTCTAATCTTATCTGATACTCGTTGCACTCCACCTTTACCTGTTTGGGTTTGGCTAAAGACGGCATCATAATTACTCTACACAATGTAGAAAATAAATACAAGTGTACAGTAAATCAGGGGCGGCCAACTCCAGTCCTCAAGGGCCATCCACAGGACTGATTTTCAGGATATCCCTGCTTCAGCACAGGTGGCTCAGTCCTCGACTCAGCCACGGATTGAGCCACCTGTACTGAAGCAGGGATATCTTGAAAACCTGACCTGTGGATGGCCCTTGATTACTAGAGTTGGCCACCCGTGGTGTAGATGAACAATTGCTTGTGGATACGAGAGATCAAAACGTTTGTGTAATATGGAAACATACAAAGTCCGAAAGAACTGCAGTAGGGCCCCGCTTTACGGCGTTCCGCTGATACAGCGGTACCGGGCAGGGGGCCACCATGTCTGCGCATGCGCACAACGGGGGGTGCAGAGATCGCGCATGCGCAGAACGGTTGTCGCGCTTGCACCGAACGGAGGTTGCGCATGCGCAGAAGGGGAAATTGCCAGTCTGCGCATGTGCAGATGCCGAAAATCACCGGTACCGGTTTCTGGCAATTTCCGCTTCGCGGCGGGACCCTAGAACGGAACCCGCCGCATTACCGGGGCCCGCCTGTATATCAAGAGGCTTCGCTCCCCTACATTTAACCCATTAAATACATCACTATGCTTACATCCCTTTGGTCCCAGGACAGACTGCCAATTGAATAATGATAACGGACTCTTGTTTACGTGGCACAGTGCAAGCACCAAGCGAGCTGTACGTTGCAGCCAAGAGCAGCTTAGTTAGTTTAGACGAAAAATGATGTGTTCCTGGAGCACTGTGTTAAATCTATTCAAATAAGTTGTATATCTTGTATGTGATTATATAACAATGTGAACAAATGTGATAAGATAACAATTGCGTTATATCCATGTTAAAAGATCACGTGACTGTTGCCCCAAATCAAATCATATAATGCTTTGATTAATACAACATAGTTTCTCTTAGGGTCGGGGAAAGAAAAGAGAAAAACTCCCAAATGTCTCCTTATCTTTTTTTTAATCACAGAGAAGGGTGGGGGGGCCGTGTTGGTCCTTTCTTCCATGTAGTAACACAGGGGGAGAGGGAATAGGGGGCATGATACAGTACGTTTTATTGGACCAACAAGTAGTTGATGGGTTGCAAGCTTTCCAACCTCTCGGGGTCCTTCTGGGGACAAACAAGTGGTTGTCACACACAAGTTTTTCATAGAAAAGATGCTTTCATGCCATTAAGGGAAGTGTGGATCCCAGTAAGGGAAGTGTGGATCCCAGTAAGGGAAGTGTGGATCCCAGTAAGGGAAGTGTGAATCCCAATAAGGGAAGTGCGGATCCCATTAAGGGAAGTGTGGATCCCAGTAAGGGAAGTGTGGATCCTGTTGTGTAGCGCAGAAATCGCCGCGTGGTTGCTTCTGTGACGTAACTACTAGTGTGCATTGTATCCCGGGTGATCAGCAGAGAGAAGACAAGCATTCATCTTACTCCGAGTTCCCTACGCGTTTCAGGAAAGATTTCCCTCGTTCGGGATAGTTGATATCTTTAACCCCTTCCATGCTGGGGGTTGTGGGGGGGGGGGGGGGATTGAATTACCTCTCATACCATTGGTTTTAAATATGTTCAAAACATAATGGGGATTTGTACAAGAAGCGTTTGAGAATTTGCTGATTTTAAAGTAAAATGATCTGCCTGCCAGGGAGAAGGACTTTTCTTAAGCGTGGGCTCGCCGGGGTTATGGAGTAAACCTCTTTGTAACCAGGGGGGCGGGCCAAAGCAAAGCTTTAAATCGTTCTTGTAAATTCTTGGCTAGCTTTAGGGTAAGTCGAGCAAGGATGGCCGCCTTGGGCCCTGCTCCTCCGGTGGCCCGGCGCTCCCTCCTCTCCTCGTTGCCGGGATCCAACTTCCACCACGGGGCCCCCAGACCGGCAGAGAGGTAGGTGTGGGGGGGGGGGGGGGAGGAGGTGGTGTGTGTTCTCTGTGAGAGGGGGGTCATAGCTTTTCCTTAGCTGGCCGTCTCTATGGTGCTATGGTGACTGACATCAAATGACGCCGCAATGTCATATGACGACGTGTTGCCAAGGCAACGTAACCGGCCACCATGACGGCACGTTGCCATGGCAACGTGACCTCATATTATGTCACAGGAGGAATGCTCGACAAGGTGAGTCCTTTAACTTTTTTTACTTTCGGCTACCGCGCTCCAGCCAAGAATAAAGTATCACAAAATGATATAAACAGGAACCGAGCCCTATTCTGCTCATCCCTGATTTTACCGGATCCTATGTGGAGACGGGAACAGGACTGTCATTTCTAGCATCTTCTTGTCCAGTGGCGGATTTCCCGTTAGGCCCGGACTTAGAGCGGCAAAATTTGGAGGCGGCAGAAATGTCCGCTCCCATATACGCTCCCGGGCCTATTGGGCCCGATGGGAAGCAATTATCTGTTGCGGCCGCCCTCTTACCTGCTGCCCCCCTCCTCCTTCTGAACAGCAGCATCAACTGACGCCACCAACGTGGCATCACGGCGTCTAGTTGACATGGCAAAGCGACGTCGCAGCGCCAAATGACATCATGTTACCATCACAACGTGACATTGTGCGACATCACGTTGGTGATATCTGCAGCGTCATTTGACGCTGGGGTTTAGAAGGAGGAGGGGGGGGGGGGGGCAGGTAAGGAGGCGGCCACAACAGCTAAGTGCCATGAGCACAATCACAGAAGAGACCACACAGCCTGAAACAATGGTGTTCTAATGAGCAGGAAACGATCACGCTGTGACGGATTTCCACAGCGGGCAGCAGCCAGCACAGGCTTGTTTATTGTGTAAAGTGAGTGCTAAGTGCACAGTCTACTAAGGCTTTGGTCCCGCTGCAGCCGGCGGCCACCAGCTCCTTTCCTCCAGTCTGGAGGTCCCCGCTGGCTCCTTCCGGCGTGGCTGACTGCGTGCTGTGACGCGTAAGCCAGCCGGAGCTACAAGGAGCTTGTGGTTTCGGCGAGTGCCGCGTCATGTGGCATGCAAGGGAACCAGTCACGGATTGGATCCCAGCAGCCAATCCGATTCACCCCCCTCTGCTCCGATCCTCCCTGTTCCGATTCCCCCCCCGTTCCTCCCCCCCTCGTTCCTCCCCCCTCGTTCCGATCCCCACCCTTGCTCCGTTTTCCCGTGTGTGCGCCCGTGTGCATTTGAGGGGCTCAGGGGCTCGCCCCCTAACGTCCTGGCCGCGCCCCCCACCCATTTTGGCCATGCCCCCCCCCCCCCCGCGCCGGAAAAATTTCACTACAGACCGCTGATCGCGGTGCAGTGAATTGCACGCGCCGCCGGCAAGCAAGGTGGCCGTGCGGACGCATGCAGCGGGGCCTTAGCCTAAGACAGTGATGCGCAACTGCAGTCCTCAAGCTCTCCCAACAGGTCAGGTTTTCAGGATATCCCAGCTTCAGCACAGGTGGCTCAATCAGAGGCTCAGTCAAAGACTGAGTCTCGGATTGAGCCACCTGTGCTGAAGAAGGGACTTATTGAGCCACCTGTGCTGAAGCAGGGATAGCCTGAAAACCTGACCTGTTTGGGGGGGTGAGCTTTGGGACTGGAAATGAGCTTGCACATATTATTAACCATTTCATTGCTGCAGAAAAGTGTAGACACCTTACAGGTAGAACGACCTGGGAGTTCTCCATAGATGAAGGTGTACCGTGTACAATGCTTCGGAAACCTCACACGCCCCTCCATGTAATGTCATCTACGAAGAAACCCCTGTTGTGTCCTCAAAGGTATCGCAACTAAAAATGAATCTACACTGGATCACCGGGAACAATACGACTACTGCATTCTGATGTAAATGATTGTCTTATTGTCATCTATCAAAACACTAATAGGAAATTATAATTCCATACATTCGTTTTTATAGGGGGTAGGGGATTATTCCTTAGCGGCACATTCCCCGGTGAGATGCCTAGTCCCACTATGAAAGCCCTTCTCAAATGTGAGATTCTGGCATATAAAACCAAAGAGCACATTAAAACATTGCCCCTTTTTAATTTTGATATTATTTGCATATGTGAAGCATGTGACAATGTATCATTCTACATTCCTGCCCAAGCTGGCAATGGTTTGGTGCTCCTGCTATAAATCTGTAAAATCCTGGCTGTGTGCATAATGACTGCTTCAATCAGTGCAACTCAGCAGCTACAATGTATCCTCCTATTCCTAAAGTAACATTATCTATTGTTAGTTTGCAGATCACACTGCTGGGAATATTCGCAACAAATTATCACAAATAGGAAGGTGTTGCAAAGATCTTCCTGGGGAAGTGCTATAGAAATCAAAGGATGCTTTGAAACTCATTAAAAATGACGTTAAGAGTTAAATAATAAACAAAATACAGTCAGTATAATGTAATACTACAGAACTGATTTATATATATTAAAAAAAACCCCATAAGATTTCACGTTTTGCTGCTGTAACCCCCATGCCAGGTTATTGCAATGGCATATCTGGCAGCACATGGGTTAACAGGAGAACTGTGAGTTCACCAATCTATATGGCCACAGATGCTGAGAATGAGTGAGCCTGTCTCCTAATACTGGGGGAGGGGAGGAGTGTGAGTGCAGGCAGTCACTCATAGGACAAGGGAAACATCTGCTGTGCACAGGGGTGTGAGTGTGGGGCTGGGTGTGAGTGTGGGGCTTGGTGGGGAGGGGGATCTCCTCTGCGTGGGGGACGTGAGCGACGTGCATGAGAATGACAGGGCAGCAGGGAGCCTTGATCACCCGGTCACCTCAATGGGCTCTCTGCTATGCTTATTAGCACAATGCCTGATAGAGCAGTAAGGGGGAGGCTTAGCAATTGGGACCTAATTCACAGCTGGGGGGGGGGGAATTCTATGGTCCAAAGGTGGTGGAGTGTTAACTGCTTCAGTGCTGGTGGGGCTGCACAAGGGGTTGTGTATGTAGAAACATTACACGTTATATCTTTGGTAAAGGAATATGAAAGTGGTGAATATAGTGTGTGTGTGTGTGTGTGTGTGTGTATATATATATATATATATATATATATATATATATATATATATATATATATATATATATATATATATATATATATATATATATATATATATATATATATATATATATATATATATATATATATATATATATATATATGTGTGTTGTTTTTTCCCTCATCTTATCTAGTATCCGAAACAGAAGCACATTAATCCCATTAGGATATTGGTATATTTAGTTTTTATTTAACTGACCTGGCTATCTCAATTTCTATTGCTTGCCAATAAAACATCTGATACAATCTCTGGCTCCTGACCACTGGTCAGATAAGCAGCTTTAACCTCTTATTTACCAGAATCTAGTGTGTGCATGAAACTGCCCTCCTTCCATATACTGTGTGAACAGCTGGTGCTTGAGAGATTGTGCATTGATTATTCTGGAAACACATATATGTAATCACAGTATGCGAGAACAGCAGTAAAAGGGAAAGTGTGTTCCATGTTATGTTATGTTACCACTAATGAATAATACACAGATTAATAAACTGAATGTGTGTGGATGCGGTAGAGCATTTTAGCAGCTGAATTTGCCTAAATCAATTATTAATTTTGAATGTGTAGCATATGTTAGTGGAGCAGATGACAAGATGTGAAGGCAGACAGTATACAACATACTGTAGGTAACACTGTATCTTGCTGTCCTTTTCACAGGTGACCAGCATTAAATAGGAGATTAGTTAAAAGTCAAGACAAGTGACCACTTTATTGTACTTTCCACTTTTTATTTTAGCCCCAAGTTTCAAAGCATCTCTCCCATGGCTTGAATTGAATTCACTAGCCTAGAACAAAGGACGTGTATCTTTTGAATGGGTGACTCCCTCCCCCCTCCCTCCTCACAGAGATGCCCATCACCCACAGAGGGAAAGGTAGCCACAGATCCATGCAAACGTACAAATAGCAGAAACAGCCTTTTTTTTTTTTTTGCAAAGGGTTGATATTAAATGGAAAAAAATAAACAGGGTGGATATGATGAAATAGTCCACCTCGTTGCAATCGGTGTCTACTTTTACAGTGCAATATAGATTTATAAAGGATGCAGAGTTTAATACCAGACTGGTCAAAACCTGCACTGGTCATCTCTCTGGCCTAAAATGTGTCTCCAATTTAGAAAAAGAACTGCAGTAATATTAGCGATAACCTGATATCTAGCATACACCCCCCTTTAGGAAGCAGACATAGTATTGACCATTTCTCTGCCCCCCCCTATAGCAACACAAACAAAGTGTTAGCTACAGCAACACAGAATGTAGTCTTCCCCCCCCCCCCCCACCCATAAGATGGAAATAATTTATTAGGCACAGCTGTTCCTAAACCTATTTCCCTTTTAAATTGTGATATCTTTTATTTCACCAATATGACACTGTTTGTAGACACTTGAATACATTGTGAGTTAGTTCAAACCCTTCCATACTTCAGACTACAAGACCTTATTCATGTAGTAATCTCCCTTCCTGTAAGACTTTGATAGCCTCACTCATTTTATATACCAAGTTAAACTAACAGTGTGTGGTCCAAGACACTCATATGGTTATTAGACTTTGGCAGGTTTGACATTATAGTCTCCTGAGAAAACATCTCTGAGCCAGGAATGTGAAGTCTGACTCATTCATAGCAAGTCTCAATCAATTTCAATGTAAAGCCTGACTCATTCATAGCAAGTCTCAATCAATTTCAATGTAAAGCCTGACTCATTCATAGCAAGTCTCACTCAATTTCAATGTAAAGCCTGACTCATTCATAGCAAGTCTCACTCAATTTCAATGTAAAGCCTGACTCATTCATAGCAAGTCTCACTCAATTTCAATGTAAAGCCTGACTCATTCATAGCAAGTCTCACTCAATTTCAATGTAAAGCCTGACTCATTCATAGCAAGTCTCACTCAATTTCAATGTAAAGCCTGACTCATTCATAGCAAGTCTCACTCAATTTCAATGTCAATCGTTTCATAGATTTCAACAGGATCATTTGTTATTTTAAAAAACCCAGTTTGTCCAGATCCCCCACATCACACTCCTCCTGGTCCCCTACCTTTGAACATTTGAGTAAAAAAACTATAGATTGTAAGCTCTTTGTAGCAGAGATTCCCTGTTATATTTCCTCTTAATGCTTTTACCCCTGAATTGTATATTAAAATAAAATCTCTGTTCTTTATACCCTGTGCATGGGTCCACTGCAGAGCTCTATAAATATGTTAGCCAGTACAACAAAAAGAAATAAAATAATAATAATAATAATAATAATAAGGCCATTTCCCAATACTATGTAACAGAATGTGTAAATACTGTATTAAAAGGTTGCAACCCAGCAGGTGAATACGTGCAGGTCTCCGCACAGCATGCAGTACCTAGAGATGACCGCTTGGCGGCAGCTGTGAGTAGCACGATGAATGGGAAGCAGCCGCCCCTTTAGGGGATGTCAGGACAGTCACGTTGCCGGCCGGTTTATTACAGGCTGCAGAGGCTGAGCCCTGATCAGTAGCGTCTGCAGCAAGCACAGGGAACCTCCACCGGAGCTGCCTACACCCCCCGCGAGGACCAGCGTCCCTACAACCTCCCTGCGGGACCCACCCGGCACATTTATTTGCAGCTTTCTGATTTTATTTCTTTTCATTTTAAACATGTTTTGCCCCAAATCTTCCTGCTGAGGATCTGTGCAAAAAAAAACAAACCCTAAACCGGTTGCATTTTCAGCCACGTTTTTTAAGAGGATCATTTTTGGGGCGGGTTGGTACTGTAGATCTGATTTGAAATATTTTGCCACCATGCCCATGGAGCTGACCCAAAACAGGATCCAGAAGATCTGGTTACCCAAGGATGATCTGCCTGTGATCCCACGCAGATGTAAGTACCCCTCCCACGTGGGCAGTGCAGAGATGCTCCAGGTGCTGGGCTCAGCTGTGCTGCTGACTGCATGGGTTATATTGTATGTTAAATGTGTCACCTATGCTGGTAATACTGTGTGTTTTACACTGATCCGCATATAGGGATCTTCCTACAGGGATTCCTGTGATGTTGCTACATATTAGCCAGAGGATAAAGAGCCAGACCCACAGGGATTGTATTCCCCCATCACTTGGTTCTTGTGTGTGTGTGTGTGTGTGTGTGTGTGTGTGTGTGTGTGTGTGTGTGTGTGTATGTATGTATGTGTGTATATATATATATATATATATATATATGTATGTATGTATGTATATATATATATATATATATATATATATATTATAATGTGTATGTATATAGTATATAAGACCTTTACATGTCACAAAGATCTCTGACCCTATATGTTGTCAGGACAAGGATTATTATTTTTTAGATCTACTTGTTTCAAGTTGATCCTGTGTTTGAATATTTTAGGATTTTAGCACATTCTTGTACTAATTCGGTTTAAAATTGAGATGCACACACAGGATGTATCATGATGTCAGTATTTGTTGCAGTAATGCAAATGCTGGCTCCATTTAACATTAATCAAAGTGGAGGGGAGTGGAGTGGAGTGGGGGGGAATTAGCACCCTGTTGGAATGTATGTACCCATTTAATTCACAGTGTGCTGTAATATGGGGGTTCCTTTATCACGTGGTACATTCTTATCCCAGTCTTGGCTTGTATAGTAACACTTTATCACAGGGCAGTAGTCTTAGTCATACAATCCTAGTATTAAACAGCGGGGGAAACCCCATTACAAATATTAACCCTTTAGCAGCCGCACTGCCCTGCAGTGACTGTGGGCCCCTTCTTAAAGCACATGGGATAAACATGACGCGGGGAAACTAATAGAACTTTAATGTTCGAGCCCCTGTTACCCTTATGGTCATTGTTTGCCTTGTTACAGGATACATAATAACCAGAGACCCCCCCCCCCCCCCGTACATGTGTAATACAGAGAGCACAGATCGCTTCCCGGCGTCACGCCGCTTTTAGGAGGGGACTCCCTGGTATTACCTCACAGGGAAGTTGTTAAGAATCCTGCTTTCTATGGGGAGAGAAGGGTGCTTGGGGTGGGGGTGGCAGTGATGGTGGGACCCCCGTGGTGGTGGGATCCCCTGGCTGTGGCGGTGGGATCCCCCTGGCTGTGGCGGGGATGGTGGGACACCCGGGATGGTGGGATCCCCCTGGCTGTGGCGGTGGGATCCCCCTGGCTGTGGCGGTGGGATCCCCCTGGCTGTGGCGGTGGGATCCCCCTGGCTGTGGCGGTGGGATCCCCCTGGCTGTGGCGGTGGGATCCCCGTGGCGGTGGGATCCCCCTGTCTGTGGCAGTGGGATCCCCCTGGTGGTGATGGTGGGATCCCCCTGGCTGTGGCGGTGGGATCCCCCTGGCTGTGGTGGTGATGATGGGATAGGAGCTGGGTGTTATTGCTGAGGCATGGATCCTGGAATCAGCTGGTGATGCGTTGCATTCCTTTCCCAGCACTGGCAGATGACCAGAGCGCATTCCTAATTACAGATGCTGCATTGGCCCTCCCCCCTATCCCTGTGCTGTGTATTGGGACAGGGGAGGGATGCTGCATTGGCCCTCCCCCCAAACCCTGTGCTGTGTATTGGGACAAGGGAGGGATGCTGGTCATTATGGGGGAGTGAGTTAGCCATAGAATTCACTGAGGCCGCAGGCTCCATGAAGCTCTTAAAGCGGCAACCCCCTCGCATCCTATAAGTTTAACTACTGTTGTATAACTACTGTTGTATATTTTATTTGTAAAGCGCTAACATATTCCGTAGCGTGGTACAAAGAGGGGACCGTGATGTAAATGACATCAACAGAATGATTTACCAAATAAGGACAAACAAGCGCAAACGGATACAGAAGGCGACGAGGACCCTTGTCCTGAGAGCTTGCACTCTACAGGACTGCATATAATGTTAGTATCTTGCCCCCTGGTTTTCTTAATCCCTGGCTTCTTGGGTTACCATGGTAACCTTTACACTGCACGAGGCCCTGGGGGAAGCTTCATTTTAACCTCCCGGAAACGAAATATTAAAACATTAGATTTCAAAGAATTAAACCCGCTTTGGAAAGGGCAATAAGGTATCTCTCTAAAAATGAAAGGCTAAATAAATGGCGATCAGTGAGCCCTGGCGCTTGACTTGCGGTCGTAGCCTGTGCTAAAATAACTGACGGTAACCCAGCTCCTGCAGTGCCCAATGTTTGCGAAACACGACATCAGCCCTTTTATTGCCAGCACATATTGTGAAGCGGCAAGCGGGTTAAACGCCCGGCCGGGTACCTCCCATGTGTTTGCAAAGAGCCGCTTCCTGCATCCTGAGTGCAGCCCCATGAAGGGGTTACACGGGATTCCTGTAAACCTGAGCGACTGAATGGGGTGATGCAAGCAGCCAATGGGCAGAAGGCAAGCGGTGTAACCCTTTCACGTCCAATTATTCTACAAAACACTGGCACCGTATCCAATCAGTGTTACAATATCCGCACGTCACTGGGTGTTTTCTTTGTCGGTGGATATATAGAAATACACAGATTTAAGCATGGTCTGGGGCTGTCCATCTGATTTTGCAGATATCCGGAGTTAGAAAATGTGCCATTATTTCTTGTTTCCTGTGTGCGTGTGTTGTAGAGTATTACAATATATGAATACAGTACATGCATTAAGTAAACAGTGTTGTACAGAATAAAAATGTATCTCCAATTAGACTGCAAGGTCCTCTTTCCTTTCCCGTTATAAATGTGTCACAAAATCATAATTTTTAGCTACCGTTGAGTGCAGTGATTTTTTTTTTTCTTCAACAGGGATTTCTAGGAACCCTTTCAGGCATCCCTAAAGGGTTCCCTGTAATTTTCATGTCATTTGAGAAATTGTACCAAATATATAAGAATTTACAATGCATCTGATCTCAGACGCGCAATTAGAGAGGGTTGGGGATCCTTACAATGCATCTGATCTCAGACGCGCTATTAGCGAGGGTTGCAGTTCCTCAGAATTTGACAATATAATTATAGAGTTCCTTAACCAAAAAAGGTTAAAAAAAATAAAAACCACTGGTTTAGTGGCTTTTTGTGAAATATGAAAGTGTAGATATTTTTTACTAGGAAAAAATGAATAGCTTCTATGCATTTACAACGCTCCTCTGGTGTTGAAGAGGTTAAACTGCAAAATATTTCCCCATGCATAAAAATTGTGTGAAAAACGTGCAAGGATTGCAATCAAAGGATTGTAAACTTTTGGCGCCTAGTGGGAATTAGCCAATTGCATCTGTCTAAAACGGGTGTGTGTGTGTGTGTGTGTGTGTGTGTGTGTGTGTGTGTGTGTGTGTGTTTGTTTTTCCGTTAAGTCAACTGAACTTTTGATTAACGCAAACTTTATCACCGAGTCAAAAATGGTGACATTCTCAGTTTTGCTGATGCCGGCAAAAAGTTTGCACATGTACAGTAAATATGTCCAGTTAATAAGTAGTGCATGCTGTCCCGGACAAGAGGAGTTACTTCTGAAAGTCATGCAGTGATCCCCACTCGCGTGTGGCGGAAGGATGTCGGATAAGGAAGGTACACGTGATGTTCAGATTGGTGATCCCAAATCAGACTAAACCAGGTCTTCCCTGAATAGAGTTGGTTATCCAGGATTAACATTGACCCTTCGACTCTAACCTTCCGCTCTCCCTTCTATCTGGGGGAAGAACATTGTTCATGGTTTATTTTTTTTTTTTTTTTTTTTTTTTTTTTTTGATATAGTGCTCAAGTGACATAATTTGTGATAAACGATAATATCTTGATTGGGGAATATCTGGGGGAAGACTAAGCCCCGGGCCATAGATGTTTGGGGAGAGCGGAGGCGCGTTAACGCTGAGGCTCGCCTGCATCAGTTAGCGCGATTGCACGGACTGGCAGGCGAGCCAGCGTGCGCGAAGGTAGCCGGGGGGAGGTGGTTGGAGGCGGGGTCAGTGCGTCGCTGGGCCAATCGCCCGCGACGCACTGACGTCAATGTCACGGCGCCGTGACGTTGACGCTGGTGTGCTGCGATTGGAGGGTTTCAGCCGACAGCGCGCTGAAAAACAGCTTGGCGCTCGGCTAAAACCTCCAACTCCTGAGCACGCCTGCGGACGCTCGAGTGAGCCCCCTCTCAAGGCATCCTCATTGAGGATGCAGGGGCTCAGCGCGGAGCGTCCGCACGCCTCAGCACGGCCTGTCCATCTATGGACACGGCCTAACGTGTTTGGCCCTTTGTGAGTCTTGTGAATACTCCCAGTGTAAATCTGATTCGTTACAGTGATCTGTGATGGTGTCAAATCACTGGAGGGCACTAAAAATATTAGTCATTCTCCTGGATTATGATGCAATTCTTGTACAATGGGTAACTAGCCACTGGAATGACCGCTTGCTGGGAAAAAGACCCACGCAATAATCCTAGATAAACTGGTTTGTCAGGCGTTAGTGGAGACCCTAGATTATATTTAATTGCGTTGATCCTGTATTTGAACAATGCAATATAAAAGTATATTTTCTTAGTGCTCTTGGGAACCTCGGCGGGTAAGCGTGGCATTATAAGACCCAGGTGTTAATTGCATGGAGTACTTGCTGCGCCTGTAATTAAAGCAAGTGACCTTTTACTCAGTGTACATACAGATGACCGTATGCACTACATCAGGAGTCCAGTCCTCAAGGGCCACCATCAGGTCAGGTTTTCAGGATATCCCTGCTTCAGCACAGGTTTGTCAATCAGTGGCCCAGACTTCAACTGAGCCACTGATTGAGCCACCTGTGCTGAAGCAGGGAGATCCTTAAAACCTGACCTGTTGGTGGCCCTTGAGGACGGGAGTTGGCCGCCCCTGCATTACATGCAGACATGAAACAGATTGAGTTATTTTACATGCCAAGTTGAAATATAGAGTGCAGCAAATTTCTCCCTGAACAGTGTTGGGGTTGTATAAATAAAATGACACGCAGACACACACACACACACACACACACACACTCTGTCACCACTGGTGAGATAACACTCCTCTGCTGTATGCACACTCCGCTATGTGTGTGTGTCATTAAGAGCGACGCCAGCTCTCCGGCATACCGGTTACAAATGCTGTCTCGGATATTTCCCACCGCACGCTGCTCCCGTGACTGCGCCCGCCAGCTTGTTCTGCTTGACTCAAGCGGGGATAGCTGGTATTAAATAGAGTATTTCTTCTGTATGTGCTAAATAGACTAAAAGAGTAATTCATTCTATGCAGAAGCCGCTGATTGCATCATAATTGTCCCAAAACTCTCAGGCAATGGGCTTTTTTTTTGGGGCTGTTTCGGCGTAGTATTTAATTACTGCCTCAGTAGGTCATTTAGTTGTTAAAATGGCAGAATGACTATACTGTACTATATATTCGTGATTGCAGAACGACTATACACAGGAAATTCTTCTCATTTACTTCAGTCTGGTTTGTATGGCAGGGAAGGGGTTAATATAAGACGTGTTATACACACTATATACACACACTTTAATAAAACGTTGCATTGTAGCCTGCTGCCCTTTAAATAACTATCTGTAACCATGTATTATTTGTCTTAACTCTGTGCTCAGGACATACTTGAAAACGAGAGGTAACTCTCAATGTATTACTTCCTGGTAAAACATTTTATAAATAAATACACGTCCATTACAAATAAGAAGGAAACAATATCATCTGTTGAAAACCGCAGAGGACGTCCAGTAGCCCTATTTTGAGATGGATCAATAAAAAAAGATTTGAAAGCCCCCTGATTTGGGGGAAGGGGGTCTGAGGTGATGGTGGAGTGGCCGGGAGACCTAATCCCACCGCAGGGAGCAGCAGGGCAGATTAGCAGAGTGACCAGTGATTGAGCAGGTGCTGGATACTGGTGTGTGCTGCAGGATGTGGTGCTTTTAAGTTAATGATGTGAAATAGGCGGAAATGAGCACACACGGCTTTGTAAAACCCTGTAATGTGTTGCAGATTCAGGAGGCATCGGCCGTACATTCTGTTGTCGTGTATGTTACATGCAAATAGATTTTGTGTTTTTTTTTGTTGCATACATTTAGATTATTCAAAAAACAAACTGTGAATTGCCTGGCGGCTAATAACGTGGTTCACATGTATTTCTTTGGGGGAGGCGGAGGAAGGCAGCCAATTAATGAGTCCATTCTGAATATTTGAAAACATTTTTGCCCTTGCTAATATTTAGTGATTTTCTGGCACTTTTCCTGTGCCCCTTACCCTGAGAAGGGAGAAGGGGCGGCTCAGTGAGTAAAGACACTGCCTGGCACTGGGGAGCCTGGTTCAATTCCCGGTGTCGGCTCCTTGTGACCTTGGGCAAGACACTTTATCTCCCTGTGCCTCAGGCACCAAAAACATAGATTGTAAGCTCCACAGGGCAGGGACCTGTGCCTGCAAAATGTCTCTGTAAAGTGCTACGTAAAAATAACAGCGCTGTACAAGAACATGCTATTATTATGATTATTATTATTATTATTATTCCCTGTTCCAGTGCATGGCTCACCCCCATTTCTGGGCTTCTGCACTTCATATACTCTGGTGGTACATTTTTTTAGTTGTCCGAGCGCTCCCCCTATCTCTCTCCTCAAATAATGAGTAACGTCTATGCCGTAACTAAGGAGAATAGATCAGATATGTGGCCCTTATCTGTCCATTTTAGGGGGTTTCCCGTTCCATCCAAATTCATATGCGTTTGCCGCTGCATCAGCACACAAAGGGTTAATAATTGAAAGTCCTCGGATCGCCCTGCATTATATAAGCGTTATAACTGCCTACACATCATCTCGCTTCAGCGGACTCTGCCAGGATTGTGTTTTTTTTTTTTAGTCATTATAGGCGTTTCTTTATACAGCATCGCGTACATTGTGGATTAGGTTCTGGAGAGCACATTACCTGATCCGCAGCAGGCAGGATGCTATTGGTCATATCATGGTAATGAGCTTGTCTGGCTGCATTGCCTGCTGTCTATTCCTCACCTGTGCAAGGTCATAAAGAAGGACGCCTTGTCTGTTCCTGTGATTATTGGTCTGCATGCTAATTATGGAAACACCGTTCTAATTAATGAGCGAGTTGCAGCCGCCAACAAATGCAGAAGGCGTAGGCAGATCACATGTATTTAATTGCAACAACGTATCTTACAATGAATCGTTGCATTTTTATTGGGCTTTGCTATTTTTGTACACTTGTATTTATTTTTAGAATTGTATTACCCCTCTGTTATTAAATACAATGTATCCACATACAGTCTGTGGTGCATTATTTTAAATATATTGGTGGTTGTGAAATTGCAGTTCTTTGCTTGACTTCACAATGCATCGCAATCCGTTCTGCTTAACACTATAACAATGTTATCTTCTTTTTAATACGAGCTGAACGGGTAACCCAGTGGTAATGGCACAGACTTTTGAATTGGGTGAACCTGGTTCCAGCTGTAACGCTCCCTTTTCAACTTTGTGCAAATCAGATTGTAAGCTCTTCAGGGCAGTGACTAATTTTCCTTGAAAAGGTACAATAATGAGGTAGTTCTGAAAGACACAGGAATATGATATGAAACACACACTGTTCCAATGAAACGGGGCACAGCGTTTTAGGGACAAGCAGAAGGCTTTTATAAGGGTTCTTCTGAAATATAACAGGAGGGTTCGCACCTGCTCCAGTATCCCGGGGCACAGGGTGCGAGACTTCTGCTGTAGCCTTCGTTGCAATTATCAGGACACTTCTAATTAACACACACAAGGGATAAATGTGAGGTCACTTCCTGTTGGAATTCTAAGCTGGAGTGTGGAAAGGGCCTTTTATAAGGCTAGAATCGCACCCTTTTTTTTAAGCTATGCAACCAGTGGCCTATAAGGGACAACCTTCATTTCACGTGGGCACACTGGACAGGAAACGTTGGTGCCATGACACAGTAGCCATGTTTGTGCTATAAAACACCACCTGCTGTGAAGCCTCTTCCGGATAAAAAAAAATATATATGGGGCTAAAATCTTCCCTAGCACAGGGAAGCAGGCACATTGAATAACTTGATGATAACCTGACCCCTGAGAGCCGTTCAATCCCCGTGGCAACATCCTGTCCCTTTTTTATAGGCCGAGTAGGAAAATGTATTGCTGGCAATTTTCCTGCATATTGATTGGTTCTAAATTTACCCCTCGTGCGTGTTTCAGCCAAAACGGTGGGAAACGTTTGTTGGGTGCCAGCTCGCTGACATGAAATAGGCCGTGTGTGCTTGGGATGAACCAATTGCTGTAGACCTGTCCCATTAGTGGAGCCTGTAGCTTTCCGGTCCTGCAGGGAGCTTCTTCTCCACCCCATGGAATAACTCGTACCGGCGTTTGATTAGTAGTGCTTGACATTTGCAAAGTAACCTGTTCCATTGCTTGATTTTAAAACCTGTTTTGTGAGCTGATCTTGGTAGAGCAGTGAAGGGATAATGTAATCTAGAAGGCAACGCGTGATTTGAGTCAATGACAGAACATCTTGCGCAGTGCGACATTATTTTATTAGAAGGGATTTCTCCGGTTCACATTTTTATGTTGGGGGGGGGGGGGGGTGTTAAAGAAATAGCGGCCTAATTAAAGGAGCAATCCAAGCCTTTTAATTTCTTTTAATGCGCGATTTGAAGCAGGGGGTCTCTGGAACTGAACCCCATTAATTTCAGCTCTGGGGACCCCCTGCTTCCAGAGTTACTTGCCTCCGAAGGGAGTGCGGGTATCTGTGCAGTTTTAAAGCCCCCGGTCACATGGGCCAATAGGAAGCCGGTGTGGCTGAAACGGCTTCTTATTGGCCCGGGAGCTCTGAAAAGCAGCCATAATGTGAACCCCGGAGTGGCTACCAGCGCCCACTAAGTATCTCCGGAAGCAGGGGGTTCTCAGAGCTGAAATTAATGGGGTTCTTCTCTGGAGACCCCCTACTTCAATCCTGTACACAGAAAAATGAAGAAAATTAAAGGGGGGAGGGGGATAACCAAAATGCTTGGATTGTCTCTTTAAGGTTCTGAGTGGGGGGTGTTATAGTGCGTTTGTGTTGTCCTGGGTTTACTATCTATGTTCTCACCCAGCTCCCACTTTGCAGAGGATTAGTATGAGTTCTGCATGGCTGGTCCAGTTCTAATAAATCCAGCCAGTCTGCTGACTCATGTTGGGCTAATTATTGAAACTGGCGGGGAGTGGAGGTGTCGCATTTCCAGCAGTTTTGGTGTCGGGTGTCTATTGATCTCATTTATCAGCGGAGTATTTTTTATTTATTTGCACTTTTTTTAAATTTTCTTCTTTTGTTTTAGCTTGCGGACCCCAGCTTGCCAACTCCCCCACTGTGATCGTGATGGTGGGGCTTCCGGCGCGCGGGAAGACTTATATCTCCAAGAAGATGACGCGTTACCTCAACTGGATCGGTGTCCCAACAAAAGGCAAGTTGTGCGTGTAATATGAGCCTATACAGGATGACATCGGACATAACACCGCGGCTCGCGTTGAAAAGCTTCATTTCCTGCAATGTGTATAATACTGAACATCTCCTGTATTTATCCAGTCTTCCACAGTCACTTATCTTGGAGAAAATCCTTATGCACTGACTGGCACTGAGTTTGAAGCAGGGGGACCTGGTTCAATTCCCGGTGTCGGCTCCTTGTGACCTTGGGCAAGTCACTTTATCTCCCTGTGCCTCAGACACCAAAAACATAGATTGTAAGCTCCACGGGGCAGGGACCTGTGTCTGCAAAATGTCTCTGTAAAGTGCTACGTAAAACTAGCAGCGCTATACAAGAACATGCTATAATATTATTATTAATAATAATAATAATAATATCTCCCTACAAAGTAGATAGTTACAAGCCATCTGTTACATTTTATTTGTCAAACAATAGACTCCAGCTATCTTTCATCCAAAAGTTGTATTATGGCTCAAAATACAAGGGATACCTTGGCGTGGTTACAGGCTTAAAAATACTTTACCCAAAGAATTTGACTAAATGACCCTTACTTATGAGGAGATCTAGTTCTATCTATATCTCCGATGTAGCATTGGGGCTTTTTGTTGTATGCATTGGGTCACAATCCATGTAGCAGTCCTTTTTGACACATATATATGGTGTGGTGGGTTTGGGTTGTGTGTATTGAGAATACCATGAGTGGACCTACGTTGGAAATTTTCACATGATACATGGTGACCCTTTTGTAAGAACTGGATGGCTTCTCTTTTGCAGTTTTTAATGTGGGAGAGTACAGGCGGGAAGCAGTGAGACATTACAGCTCATATGACTTCTTCCGCTCGGACAATGAGGATGCCATGAAAGTCAGAAAGTAAGTATCGTCCCGCTGCCTCCTCGTTACGTCTGTTTTAATAAATGGTTGTGGACTATGAAGCACGGTTTGGTTTGCTCCATGTTCAAACCCCCCCCCCCCCCCATACCTTGTCTCCGGCGTCACCTGACATCACGTTGCCAGAATCTACCGGAGACAAGGTAAGGGATAACCAGAGGCCTCACGCGCTCCCCCGGCATTTAGTTTAAATGTAGTGGGGAAGAGTACGGGGCCTCTATAAGCGCTGCCCCCCAAACCACCCCCCAAAAATATTGCGCGCTCCCCTGCTGTAATGTGAATGTGAATTAATTAAGTTCTCTGTTTGCGTGTGTTGGAACTTGGAATGTATGAGGAATATGTGTTTACTACAAGTCAGTCTATTTAACACTTATTACATGTTAGTGAGTCCTTATACGCTGGCTCCTCTGATGCTTTTCCAGACAATGTGCCTTGGCTGCCCTGAGAGATGTTAAATCCTATCTGACTGAGGAAGGTGGACAGATTGCGGTGAGTACCCGTTCTTGTCCCGGAACCTGATTTTTTGTTTTTTTTGTTTTTTAATTTTTATATACCTCACTGAAGAGGTCTGGTTCTAATATATGTATCCTTGATTTTTTTAGGTTTTTGATGCCACCAATACAACAAGAGAGAGAAGAGGGATGATCAATCATTTTGCCAAAGAGAATGGATTCAAGGTGAGCTGGTGCAGAATCCTCACAGGGTGTAACAGGGTATATGTAAATACAGACCTGTGTGTAGTATCCAGGGTCATTTAAACTCTTCTTACCGCTGTTTAATCTCTACCTATTGGCACTAAAGAGGAAAGGTCTATAGATGATCATGTATTGTACATGGGGCTTGCAGATGTTAGTTCTAAAAGTAAATAATTCTGTTTGTTTTTCAGGTGTTTTTCATTGAATCTGTGTGTGACGATCCGAGTGTTGTTGCCACCAATGTTATGGTAAGAATATGGGGGGGAGGGAAAGTTACATTTAGGGAGAAGTTTTTGGGAGAACTATGGCAATTTTAAGCAGGGATATAACATAACCTCAGGGCTTTTGCTCTATTCCAGTGGTTTCTAACTTTTTGGGGGTTAAGGAACCCTAGGTGAAATTCTGAGGAACCCCAACCATCTCTAATAGCGCATCTGTGATCAGATCCTTTTTAAGGAACCCCAACGGTCTCTAATAGTGTATATGAGATCAGATGTATTGCAAGGAACCCCAACTCTCTCTAATAGCGCGTCTGAGATCCGATGCATTGTAAGGAACCCCAACCCTCTCTAATAGCACGTCTGAGATCCGATGCATTGTAAATTCTTCTGTATTTGATACAATTTTCAAATGACCAGAAAATTGCAGGGTACTTTTTAGGGATGCCCGGGGGAACCCAAGGGTTCCTAGAAACCCCTGCTGAAAAACACTGCTTTATTCCTTGACCTAACTATGTGCATTCTTGCCTTGTTTATTCCTCTGTCACTTCCTGTGCATTAGTAATAATCGATATTGCATGCCAGTGGCCAGAAAGCATTTGTTGTTGGTGGGACATCCTTGTAATAGATTTTCTTGTTCTGTAAAAAGGAAGTTAAACTGTCCAGCCCGGACTACAGAGATTGTAATTCGAGAGATGCCCTGGATGACTTCATGAAGAGAATAAACTGCTACAAGGCCAGTTACCAACCTCTGGATCCAGACAACTTCGACAGGTGAGCGCTACATTGCAGGTGTAGCTGACACACAATTGTAAAGTAAGAGCTAAAGGTGGGTTACTGAATAAATAGCGATAGTGCTGATCTGGGCACTGTTGCACAGAAACTCCCATTCATTGTAATGGAAGTTTGCGTGCTACAGAGCATTGTGATGTGCCCTAGCGCAGTTTAATGAAGAACTCCCAAAATGTCACAAACCTACTAAACAGGAGTTTTTTTGGGGCAATATTATGGTTTCACCATCTACAAAAACTCTTTAATCTAAAATACCAATAGAGGAGTTGAGTTTTGACCATAGCATAAACTATGGTGTCTCTTGGTAATTCAAGGCGATCTTGTGTCTTCTGCCTCCTAAGATGTCCTTCTGTTCTCAGGGAACTTTCCATGATCACTGTGATTGATGTTGGCCGGAGGTTCCTGGTCAATAAAGTTCAGGATCATATCCAGAGCAAGATTGTGTATTATCTAATGAACATTCACGTCCAGCCCCGCACCATATACCTGTGCCGACACGGCGAGAGCGAGTTCAACCTTCAGGGGAAGATTGGAGGAGACTCTGGGCTGTCACATCGGGGAAAGAAGGTAGTGATCATTAGAAAACGGCAATTTATTGAGCTGAATATCCTTTGTTTGGATTCCTTCCATACTGCTAACATGTTCAGTAGTATTACAAAGTATGGGAGGGAAGTGTACGTCAGAGAGCAGAACTGCTAGAACAGGAGCTCGTACTCTGGTTGCTGGAGGGTGGCAAGCTCGGGAGATGTTCGGAAGTATGTTTTTACAGCATGGGTTGTGATTTTGTGGAATAAGCTGTTTGTATGGGATATAATCCCAGTGTTCAGGGCTCAGCTATCCTAGGTACATATATGTAAATGTACACTTAATCACAGCAGTAATTAATCCATCCAGACACTCGAGCATAAATGAAGGCTGTATGAGACTCACTATGGTAATATAAACAGGAAGGTGTACTAGTTATGCTGGAGGAATAACACAGATCTCCATATATACCATAAAGGTACTGTATAAATCCCCAGTAAAACCAAAGTACATACCATAATGTGCAGTCCGTGTTAGAGCCTCAGTAGAACAGCTGCTCGATCTTTGATTAACGCGTGCGTCACGCCAGTAGCATATGAAGATAGTGTGGGGTCCGGTGGCGGAGCACTGCAACGCAAACAATGGGGGCTGCAAACGAGTTCAGGAATAAAAACGATTTATTGCGTGGTCATAAGGAGTACAAAAACTCTGACGCGTTTCAGGACCTGTTTTTGTACTCCTTATGACCACGCAATAAATCGTTTTTTATTCCTGAACTGGTTTGCAGCCCCCATTGTTTGCATTGCAGTGCTCCGCCACGGGACCACACACGATTTTGTGGAATAGTTTTCCAACAGAGGTGCTAGAGACTAAATACTTTAAAGCTGCAAATCAAGCAATATCCTACATGTTGTGTTTTTTTTTAAATTTCTTTTAAATCAGTTCGGTACTATGGGGAGAGGGGGGGACGGCTCTGAATGAATTTAAAATATATATATATTACAATGTAACAAGTGTTTTTTTGTTTCTATAGCAACCATTTACAAAGTCACATCCTCTTCCTCTTCTGAAACAGGCTCTGGCACACCCCTTTTTTTGAGCCCTACCCTCTCTCTAGCAGTGTATCAATTGTATCTAATGACTGCCTGGTCACATGATCTTCCCCACAGAACTTTGCATCTTTGGTCCTCTTCTTCTGCACTGACAGACTAAATAGTGAACCCCCGAGGTGAATCTTCACCAATCGATCACTTAGCTAATTACTTATCATTGTGTGGATTGTATTGATGCACACATTAAAGGGTGGGGGGGGGGGGGGGGGGAAAGCAATTTGCACTGTTGCTTTAAGGGAATTAAAAAATAGCTATCCTAAGAATGAAAGAAAGTAAAGGAACAAATAGGGTCCGATGTTTGGCAGCAGATTAGAAAAGAGGCTGACTGGAGGGTGCCAAGTGCTTCTTATCTGCCGTTAAATTCTGTGTTTCTATACTAACGTTCTGGCACACTTTTTTAATTTTTCATATGTTTTTTTGTTGTTTTTATAGATGCGGCAGCTGTTTAGCTTTAAGGAAATGTAATGGGCTGAGCAGCCGACCCTGCTTCCCAGGGTTCACAATATGGCCGCCCATTACAAAAGGGGAAGTGCTGTGCTTTTTTGTAAATGGTTGGCATAACAACCTAAGGAAGATATTAATACACTGAAACTCAATACAAAGGACTGTGTGTGGGGGAGACATAATGCAGATTTTTACAAGACACATCGGATTTTGAATGTATTGCTGCTAAAGGGAATTATAGATATAATATCTAAGGTGCAGGACACACTTTAAAACTGAAATACATTGACCATTTTGTGACCGGTCATACTGTACACTTCTGTTTCCAGTTCTGAGGGCGTTCTCCATTTCTGCTTCTCCTGACATAACGAGATTACTTAAAGAGTTGAAGTGACCCAGCTGGGCGGCTTGGATAGAGATGACTAATCACTAAGAGGTTGTGGACCATTTGACAGACACATTGTGAAGACCTTTGCCTCCCTTCTCTCCTGTCTTAGTTTGCCGTTGCCCTGAAGAAGTTTGTTGAGGAGCAGAACCTGAAAGATCTGAAAGTCTGGACGAGTCAGCTGAAGAGGAGTATTCAGACAGCCGAGGCGCTGAGCCTGCCCTACGAACAGTGGAAGGCATTAAATGAAATTGACGCTGTAAGCTGTTTATCTTCTTCTGCATACAGTCTTGTTTTTGGCTGTTGCATTCCTTCAATGAATATTGGTTGTTGCAATCCTTCTTGAATATAATTCTACCCCAGAGATTGCTAGATAGGTTTGCAGACATTTGTTTTACACGTCTATATCTATTATATATTTCAGAATGTTTGTCTGTGTGGCCAAACTATAAGACCTAGAACAAACAAATCTGGAAGGATTACTTTATGTATCAAAATAAGGAGAACTGTCATGGTTTGGATCTCCTCTAACACCCCACAGGGTTTGCTGCTAGGAATGTTTGATTTCATAGGTTTTACATGTACAAAATAGGTAAGCAAGTCAGCCACGTGGTGTTGTACCTGGTAGGTTATGTCTCTGGCACATGACATCATACCGGACATAGCCTGGTGGCAGATAAGGAGAGTCAGATGGCTATAGAGGTTTTTATACAGAAAACAGACCTGAGGAAGTCAGTTAGCACGTGAGGAGAAAGTAAGAATGCCGGAGAAGGGGAGAGAGAGATGGAAATAATTGGGATATCATAAGGTAGTAAAGGAAAGTGATCGGAGGGATGAGGTTGGTTTCTTAGAATCCGGCGTTGCCCGGGAATTCTATCAGCTAGTTCCATATAAGTGCACTGTGTTTAAGTTTTTCAATGTAAAAATTCAAGCAGATTATAAGCGACTTCTATTATCTGCCAAATTCTCCAGTTACTCATATCTGCTAAAAGAAAGGCATATTTATATTTACATTACTTTCGTCACAACAAACATGTGATTAGCATAAATGTCCTTAATTACCCTTGATGCTGAATTTGACGTTCTTTGTAATCTATTCAGTCATTTCTATTTGTGTCTGCTTCCCCCCCCCACCCCTCGGGCATTTACTTAGCTGGGTGGTGTAGAAGGTTTCAGGACATTCCTCCTGCAGTGATGGGGTTAAATGTTTGTTTGGGCACCTGCAGCGAGAGGAGCGTGGCTTGCTGTGTCTTTGCCTAGATAATAACATTTGTGTGTTTGCCGTCCCGCAGGGCGTATGTGAGGAGATGACCTACGATGAGATCAAAGACGTGTACCCGGAAGAATTTGCGCTGCGTGATCAGGACAAATATTATTACCGCTACCCTTCAGGAGAGGTGGGTTCCGTGTGATTAAATCCTGTTTGTTTTTGTGCGAGGCTGAAGGAGTTTAATTTAAAAAATAGACAAATATTCTGAATAGATGCTGAACCCTTATGCAGTGTGGCCCGTCTTATTTTGTGTACATTTTCGGTGCTCTATAACAGTGGTGTGCAATCCTTTTTAGCCACGACCCTTACATTTAAATGTACACTTTGTGAGACCCCCACAGCAGCCCCTCATGCTACAAACGGACTGATCTATTGTTCGTTCTTAATCTGGTCGAAACCAATTAGGAGCTGAAATCATAATCTGTTTGATTATGGGTAGCAAATTTTAAATACTGTAAATGTTACTTTTATTAAAGTTCTTCCCCCCCCTTTGTTTTTATAGTCTTACCAAGATCTGGTTCAGCGTTTGGAACCTGTCATCATGGAGCTGGAACGGCAGGAGAATGTCTTGGTGATTTGTCATCAGGCAGTAATGAGATGCCTCCTGGCCTATTTCCTTGACAAAAGCGCAGGTAAGCGTTGCGTCTCCCTGTACATCCTACAATCTATAACGAGGCTTGTGAAACTTTCCACTCTTGTTGCTATTGAGTAGAAACAGATTAGGAATAAGTGTTCAACTCCTGCTAGCTGTATTTTGTCCTGGACAAGTGTAGTCTTGTTGCAGGGCGTGATACCTTTTTAGAATGGATGAGCATCTTTCATACATGTAGTTTATACACCATTTTAAAATCCATTACACACTACATCTTTTAAGGTATCTTTTTAAAAGACGCTGGTATTTCGCCATGAAGACTTCTATAATTGTAGAAGGAAACCTGGCCGCCTGCGTGACCCCCTGTCTGCAGACCATTAACACTAGTATTTAGTCTCCTGTGAAGTGATGCACTTCTGCAGATTATTAGCGTCCTTGATCTCGGGCGTGAAGGTGCATCCTTCTATATGACAATTCGTCTATACGCGAGTGGTTACTGGGAAGTTTGGCAAAAACATTGACCAGTCCTTTTCCATTACCACACATCTCTTAATTATCACAAACAAGTTACCATTGAGATTACATTATAATGTATTTTAATACTGGAATACTTTTAATTTCAGATGAAATGCCATATCTCAAGTGTCCCCTTCATACAGTGCTGAAGTTGACTCCAGTTGCATATGGTACGTTGTGACATGTCTGTCTTGCTTGAATCGCTGTTGCACTCTCTCCACACTGGCAGAACCAGTAATGATTTGTATTTTGCCCAGTATTTTTCCTGATATCAATTCACACTATATTCTTAGTCTGTTGTGTAGAATTACTGGTCTGCCTGTCGGTGGCAGAAATCGGATGTCAAGGCATGGAACGAGTGCCCTTCCTTTGTGTCTCCTGCACACCTTACTATTAGAGACTGATCTTTTCAAACAATAATGCATTGACCACTGGTTTGTTCTCAAAGATGTTTTTTTTTATAAACACATTAAATAAGGATGTAGGACCCAGCAACCTCCATGGCTTAAAACCAGCAATATTTGTTATTTAACTTTGCGTAAATATACGAAGAATAATAATTCTACGTTTCCTCTTTCTTTAAGGCTGCCGTGTAGAGTCCATCTCTTTGCACGTTGACGCAGTTAACACTCACAGGGAAAGAACTGAGGTGAGGCAGTTTCCGTGCTTGCATTTTGTTTGTTGTGTGTATCTCGGCCTTGCACTGCGATGGGTGTTACCCCTTCACTGGGGACACGCCCATTGCAGGCGCCACCAGCAGCGGAAATGTTGAGCAGTGCCCGGCCAAGCTTAAGCTGTGTGCTCAGACACCACTTCCTCTATAGCTTCTGTTATCTGCCTGCTGTGTATTTGGGGAAATAGTGAAAAAATTATTCTTGTTGACTTGCTCTCTTGTACAATAATTATGATGGCTTATTTAAAAATTAGGATAAATTACAACATATGGTTGCGTAGAAATAAGACCTTTTTTTAACAGGAAAGCTGAGAAAGTAACCATTCTGACCCGTCCTTTACATAAAGGTAGTATTTTTGTATGTACTGCTGAAGCCCAGAACGTGCTATTGCAAACATGCTTTAATAAAGTCATACATTGGTCAGGCTATAGTACAGTAGTATTTGGTACAAGTATCAAAATGGTGTAATATGGAGGGCACTGCTAATGTAATTATTGCTGTAGGAGCAATGGGCATATAAATAGCATTGCATAACAAGAATGCTATCCCCCTCCCAGAGATATCCAAGATATTGGTGTGGTTGGTAGGGAATGCAAGTTACAAGACGCCCAGGTAGTCATGTGTCAATCTCGAGCTCTGAAGGACTCTTTGTTTGTAATCAAAACCTTTTCCCTCACTGCTTTCCTTATTTAGGAAACAAAGAAGGGACCTAATCCACTGATGAGACGCAATAGCGTGACCCCTCTAGCCAGCCCCGAGCCCACCAAGAAAGCTAGAATCAACAGCTTTGATGAACTTGTTGCTTCCTCGTCTGCCTCCCTTTCTGGATGTGCCCCCCAGGAGATGGTCGCTGGACAGGTGGGCTTGTCTCTTTTTTTATTTTTATTGTCCTATCTTGTTTTGACATTGCTCTTTTCTGGTCAGCGCTTCGCTGAGCGATCCTGAGATTGAATATGGTCAGTGCTTATGTGGTCAAACAAATTCCTCAGAGTACAGGTCTCCTTTAGGACAGAGGTACAAAGCTCTACTCACACGTTCACAATGCAATTCTCCATTTAGTGTAACAGCCAAGAACAGAGGAGAAGCAATGCTTCAGGTTCCATATGGACCCGTCATCAGAACCTGAAACATTGTTTCTCCTCTGTTCTTGGCTGTTACACTAAATGGAGAATTGCATGATGAACGTGTAAGTTGATCTCTACTTTGTACCTCTGTCCTTGAGGAGACCTGCACTTTGATGACTTTGTTTATGTTGTGTTGGCTGCACAAGCCGGATTCTCATCGCCTGAAACTGCTTCCCGGCACTCTGGAACAGTACTTATGTGGTTGAACTGGTTCTTGCTCTTATTAAAATGTTAGTGTAAGTGGCACCAATTATTATTATTATTTGTTTTTTTAATCCCTTCCGTGCCAGTGTAGAAGGCAGGAGGTTACTGTTCATTAGTAGAGGTTTGTGCATTAGGTGAAGGCAAAATCAGGGGGAGGTTGGCGTTGACGTTTGCATTTTAATAGCACTGTAAGTGCTGACGTTTACTGTCCATAACGGAACACTGTGCAAAGCCTTGGTGGTGATTGCGCTTGTTCACGTGCTGCAGTTAGTTGGTGATTTATACTATTAATGCTGCAGCTTCTGATTAAACACCACTGGCAATGAAAAGGTTTCTGCGGTTATCGTTTGCCCTTTGAACTTTTTGCTGCCCTCTGCTTCTGTTATTTAATTCTGATCTCTACTTACACTGCTTCCTTTTCTCCTTGCAGCCTTTGCTAGGAAAGGCTTGTCTGTAAGTATTACCTATTTGCATTTCCTCCGTATTACGTGGCTTTAATCTTCTGCTTTTTTTTCCATGCTGAAATGGTCTGCAACACACAGCTTTGCATTGCAAGCAGCTAGAACCACTATTGCATTGCACTTTGCTTTGTCATTTTGATGCATTTATTCATAATATTTTTAACATGTAGCCAGCGGACAGTTGGACTTTGAATGATGGAACAATGCAGGCCCTATGGGCACATGCCTAAAAGCAGGGGTGTCCAACGGGTCAGGTTCTATGGATATCCCTGCTTCAGCACAGGTGGCTCGGTCATTGACTGAGACACCTGTTGGCAGGGATATCCTTTACCTGAGAACTGGAGTTGGCCACTTCTGCCCTAAAGTGTTTTGTGTGTCATTAGATCAGCATCATTGTGACTACCATGGACACTGTATGCAACTCCTGAGTATATGATAATTATATTGGATATCCCATATGCTTGTAAAACATAGTTTGATTGTTAAATCAAATACAGAGGAAGCGACTGACTGAAGAGGCCGAGTTTAGAGCACATCTGTACCATGGGAAAGAACGTTTTCTTAATTACTGTGGGACAATATTGAACCACCCTGTATTATGTACCAAGTGCACACCTCCAATAGGGTATAGGGTTTAATTGTACTTCCAGACGTGTAGTGCAAAGTTCTAGTAGCTTTATTGATGCTGGTGAACCATAGATGCAATTCAAATAGAGATACTTTTTAATTGGCAGATATGAGTGTTAAACTCTGATGTATATATACGTTTGCAGAAGACATTAGTGACGTCTATATATAGAACGATGGCTGCTGATTACTTATGTTGATTCAAAGAACATATCCAGCTTTAACAAGCTCCTGACTTAAATCGCTTTCCCTCATTTCAAAGGGTAACCGTTTTGATGATCATAGGTACAAAGTAAGATAACAGAACATATAACGATCAGTCCAGTCTTCTCTTACCAGGAAACCTGGACGTAATGATTTGTATTAAACTTAATAATAGATGCTGGTTTTCATATGAGTAACTCGGTTTCATGGCAATGTCTTGGAGGATGTGTTAGAAGACCATCAATAGTCTGACATAACAGAGGTACTTTAAAAGCGCTATTTTGTTGTTGATATACAGCTATGATGTGCCATTTTGTGGTATAGCAGGACCTGGGTTGAGCATGCAGTCCTATGGGAATTCTTTGATATTCTGAGTTGCAAACATTTGTCCATACCACATGCTAATAGCGCACATCACAAATGTATGATAGATGCTCATGTTGATCCGATAGAAGGTATTACAGCTTGTTTTGCGTTCTCTTAATTGGTCCTATTATATATTGTTTGGTATGCCATAAAGCATCCATATTCCCCCGCCTGCTCAATGTGTGTTGTGATTCTCTATATCCCGCCATATTGCTACAATAACAGACTTTATAACCGTGTCTTTTCCTGCTTACAGAGCATGAGCACGTCTCAGAAGCAGTGTTGAGTCTTCAGGGACAATGTAAGGCAACAGCAGAACAGCTGATCCCTGCCGCTGCATTCCCGAAGCTTGCTTTTGTACTCATCCATTCTTGCACAGAAGTTCGAGCCTACAGCTGCTTCTGTGTCGGAACCTTCGACATCGGAATGGAAATGCAGATATCGCCACCAAGGAGTTTTAAGACATTTGTGTTGAACAAGGAGCCCTCAAGTCACTTCAGGAGCAGAGTGCAGAACTAAAACGGCTTCTGCCGCACTAAATCTAATCTTTATTTTAATGTACATTTTTTTTTTTATATATACTTTTTATCTGCATTGTCTTCAGCGTTTTAGTAATCTCTGTGTAGATGTGATGGCTGATTCATTTTGTTTTGTG
This sequence comes from Ascaphus truei, assembly GCF_040206685.1. Lineage (NCBI taxonomy): Eukaryota > Metazoa > Chordata > Amphibia > Anura > Ascaphidae > Ascaphus > Ascaphus truei. Next base: position 17,518,992 of record NC_134487.1, read on the forward strand.
TGTACATAGTTGAGGAAGTAGAGACAAATGTAAACGTGTATATCTTTCCCTCTCCAAAAAAATAATCTAGAGCATGGAAAGAAAAAGAAATATTCTGAGCTTCACTTTTACTGAGAAACATAAAGCCAAATGTCCTTTTTTGTCGCTGGAGGAGCTTGTAATTTGTGCCAGGTCCCCATGGTCAACGGGGATACGATGCTGAGCTAGAATCCTTTCTTCTTCAGTCTTTCTACATTTTCTGTGTGATATTCAAACTGTGGCTTGGTTGGCATTTTAGGGATCTTGGTGCAAAAGCACAGCATACAGTAGAATAGCCTCAAGTGGTGGTACCAATTGTTTCCCCTTTAGTATAAGGAAAGCCCCTGTTTTTTTAATGTTTGTATCTCTGTTCATCACCTAATATTGACATTTTCCAGAATAGGAATCTCTTTATGATGGGTTACCCTATGAGTCTCTAACTCAGTCCTCAAGGGCAAGGGCCAGTTTTTTGGGGATATCCCTGCTTCAGCAAAGGTGGCTCAAGACTGAGTCGCCTTTACTGTAGCTGGAACTGATTGAACCACCTATGCTGAAGCAGGGATATCCATAAAACCAGGCCTGTTGGTGGCCCTTGAGGACTGAGTTTGAGGCCCTCTGGGTTACACCGTATGGTGCCTATCTGGACAGATTGGTCGCTCGGTTCCTCCGCAGACACTTCCACGGTTGTCTTGCTATAGTCGAAGACCACGCAGGAAGTTGCTTTTTAACCTCAATTTCACGGAGTCTGTTTATTCGAATGAGAAGTTAAGCGAAGTCTGCCTTTTGTTTTAAATTGGTGGTCATCCCTTTATGCCGTCACCCGTGGAAATGTAGGGGAGGAAAAATATAAACCGTAACATCTCTTTGTATTTTACAACTAAATACTTTTTTAGAACTTTTTATTTTTTGTATAAAATCTTGTATGGCTGCTTTTAACCCATTCAATTCAAAGGGGCTTTGCAATTAGTTACTTGCTCCTCTGGCTTGTGAAGGGGTTAATTGCAAGTCTATTGAAAGATTCTTAAAAGCAGCAATTCGGGGTTAATTTCTGTTTTAAATTTTGTTCTTATTACAGGATTGAAGCGGGGGGTCTCGAGTTGAACCCAGTTAATTTTAGCTTCCCGTGACCCCTTTGCTTCTGGAGATACTTACCTCCGTAGTGGTGCCGGTATCTCTGCAGGCACAGGGACTGCGATCCTTAATGTAATGGCTTAAACGTCACACGGGCCAATAGGAAGCCGTGATGTCATCGTGTGCGGCTACTTATGGGCCTGCGTGACCTGCACCACTCCGCAGAGACACCTGCACCTACAGCGGTTTCTCTGGAAGCAGAGTCCCCCCGGAGCTAACAGGGTGCAGCGCCGGAGACACCCCTGCTTCAAACCGTTTATGAGTTAACCCTTGTTGCTGCTTTTAAATACCACAGTGTGAATATCGCTGCACTATATGTAGTGGCATACAGAGGTCCTCACTGAGCTTCACAATAGCTGCTACTAGAACGGTATCATCTCTGATTTGCTTTCTACTCCCTCTGGCTCGGATTGACTGCAGCTGCCTCAGCGGTTCTCTCGTCTCTTTAGAGCAATCTTTGTGTCTCTGATACGCAGGGAACGGTCATTTCATGATGTACTTCCAAAAATAGGTTTTTGTTGTTTTTTTAATATGGATTCACTTTATCTCAAAGATGCATGTTTGCACTTTACTATGGCGGTCGGCCAGGGTTGGGACATGCACCGTTACAGTGCAAATGGTGCTTGCGGGTCTTGACAGAGACGAGATGGCTAAAGACAATGTAATTTACCCATAACCTCTGGTTATGTCTGTGGCCTGGATACATTGCAGCTGTGGGGGGCTTGAAATGTTGATTGACTCCTGGTTGAGAGGAGCCCTCCACGTTCTGCTCTCCGTATCGGAGCTGGAAGTAAGACTGTTTGGCTGTTTATACATGCGATTGAATTTGAATGGAAGATTGCGTCGGTTGAAATAATTTCACTTTTTTTTTTTTTTTTTTTAATTGATTTTGTTGGCATTTATTGTGTTTTTTTAAAGTCTGCAGTTTAAAAGTGTTTTCTAGAAATACAAAATGTAGATTATTTTGCCAACCCAGACAAGAGAAAATAACTGGTTAGTGTGTATGTATATATGCGAGTGTGCAGCATATACACGGCGTACAGTGCAATATGGGATTCTCCGGGGTTTCTCCTGTTTACCTTTGCACTAAATCTCATTTCCACAGTAACACACACATACACGCTATATATATATATATCGTAGTCATCTCTGGGTCCGCCCCATAGAAAAGAATATGTATTTTTATTGACGCTTCATATGCACATACAGCAATGTATGAATATATTTGCTGGCGATGGGTTTCTTTGGAGCGTATACCATTTGTGGAGCTCTTGGAATCTGTGTCTTTTTTTGCTCCTAGTAGAAGGTGGCGAACTCCAAGCAAGAAGGGAACCTCGATCCATGTCACTATCTTACACCCACAACACACATTACACTGGGTAACTGGCAGGAACACAAGACCAATGACTTGTTTTTCACCGTCTGTTAACTTTTTTTTTTTTTTTTTTTTTTAAATATGTTGATAGTTTTGCTATTTATTTATTTAATGTATTCAGCTGAGCTTGGATCCATTTTTTTTTTTCTTGTACTTGTTGATCGTTAGTTGTATTTTGCTGTGTGTATTCGTCTGGTATAATTGCCCGAGAGTCGAGCTACGCCTGCTAACACAGGATATGCCTTTCAGAAATGTGTATATTTTGCAGTTGCTGGACCAATAAAAAAGTATCTTGTTGACATACATCTGTCATGTCGTCTTATCTTTGGTTTACCCAATATATAAAGCCAGTCCGTCTTAATACATTATTTCATGTTGTATATGATGTCTCTCTGAGGCTGGAATACATTCACATGTTAAAGAAAGGCCCATACTATAATACGGTAAACTCCTGGGTTCTGTCATGAGTCTTAAGCCGCGGAAATAGTAGGCAGGCGCGTGGCTGCCCTAGGGACGATCCGTGGCCTTTGGGGAGGGGTAGACACAATGGGGAGACATGCCGTAGGCGTGCCCGTGATGTCACGTCATCGGTTCGCCCTCATTGGCTGAACCGCTCATGTGATTCCTGCCTTTCTATGAGCGCATGTGTGGCCCTTGGTGAACTGATGACTGATCCTGGCCGGGTACACACTCTCACATTGTCACTACACATCCCTGGAAGGGAACGGCCTCTTCCACCAGTATACTGGCCACTGACTTTCCCTGATGTGGAACCTTGTCTGCCTAAAAATTGTGGTTGCGCTTCATGGCACGTGCGGTTGCGCACTCTTATGGCCTGCCTCATGGAGGTACAGCCTTTTGTTCACGCCGGTCGCAGGGAGTATGCACGTGGCCTAAAGCGTTTCCCCCCCCCCCCCCCCCGTGGCATTTGGGAAATAACACCGGATATTGCTTTGTTAGAACACCGCAACAAATGTGACTGCCTGGCATCCTTCCTTATGGGTAGTTAGGGGAGCTCATGCCAAATGAAGGAGATTGCTACAGCAGTTCGCATATTTGCTGTGGTCTGTTCTAAAGAAGTTTTACTAAAGTGGCAGCTATATTTGTACATTTTTAAAAAAATTTTTAACATCAATGTCTCACCCAAATAGACAATGTCTGAATATGTTTACAATATAAATGTGTGGACAACGTTACTATGTTGATTTTATTAGTATATTATGTTGACAATGTCCAATTTGTGTGTGTGTGTGTGTGTCCTTGCCCGGCTCTTAAGGAGATTAGATGCAGTGACTCTATACATGATTTTGCTCACTCTCATGCCTTGTCAGGGTGCTGTGTCCGCGCAGGCTGGGCGTAGATATGCTGATGCAATAATGCAGGGCGCCAGGAACTTATATAGTACAAACAAGCACTTTGACAGCCATCCACAAGGCTCCTCACACTGACATCATCCACAATAGACATACTTGTATCTTCAATGCTTGTGCTACTTATAGCTTCCCTAGTTGGCACCCACTCTTCATGATCTAGGGAGGTGTTTAAGCTCATTTCTGTTACCATCATAAGTGGCCATCCTCTAGCGGCCATTACTCTTTATATCAATTGGGCCCCATCTTGGGTTACCCTTTCTGTCCTGAACTGTGGGATCACTATCCCAGTACAAGGTGCTGCGTGCCTCTCTTAAGCACTGTTTCGGAGACAACATGGCCTCTCTGCAGTTCCGCTTTCCAATTGGGTCCCAAGGCTACTACTGTGATAACCCCTAAAGGACGTAGGCTTCCTCTTTTTGAGCCTTTAACCTGCTGTAGTACCATGGCTATGGACGCTCACTGGGTGGAGCACTTTACCTCACTATAAAATAACAAATGGACAGGAAAAGAGGTAGTTGAGATGGACAAGGCACTGCAATGGTGGCGTGCGTGCGTGCGTGCCATGTGTATCTATTATATTTTATATTTTAAATTTTAACAAACACACAGGAATGGAACAAACAATCCTCTGATGCGTTTCTCGCCGTATGGCGCTCTGTCAAAGAGGACAGGGCGGTATTACTATAAATGAACTATACACTTGTATATAAATAGGAACATATTTACACTAACAGTGAGGCTCCTCCAACTAGCACTCCAAAAAAAACAAGTTCTAGACCCTTTGAGACTGTCTTGTATATCCTCATGGTGATGTCACTGGTCCCCATGAATACAGAAGGAGTAACTTCTTTCCTGCTAAATCACTCCATACAATGTGATGAAAGAGGGGCATCACCCTGCATGAGTCCACACAGTTAACCCCTTAAGGCAATTAAATTTGTATATATCTTTTTTTTTTTAGTTCTTGCCAACTGCAGGTATACGAGCTGTATGGTGTTTCTTCACGTGAAGAGGATTTTCTCTTTCATTCTTTTATAAGCACTTAAGTGGGTGTCAAACCACATGGTTTTAAACCATTATCATTCATGCTGTATATTGATACCCTATTCATAACCTATGCCAAACTAGGTATACTATGTCACGGGAGAGCAGGTACTTTTAATACCTTTTATATTTGTTAAGGGATCATACATTAGGAAAAACAAAGCAGTAGAAACAAAATGTAGTGGTTTTTGGTAAACCCGCGTACAAGAAGAAGAAATACACAATAGACAGACAAAAGCACACTTACTGGGGGTCTGGGAAAAAAAAATCTAGGCTTTCTTAGGTGCAGGGCGCCCGCTTGGATGAGCTTACCCTGACTGGGATATACCACTGGTTCTCCTGGTCCTCTTTTCGGCTTCAGTTCCCAGCCGAGACTGCTTCGTGCAGTTCTCAGAACTTGGTCCTGACGTCTGATTTAGTCGGTTGCTCTGCTATTTCGAACAGGGCATTTCTTGTCTTCACTGCTGGCTGACGCGCCACAGCGCTTCGTGGTTCAAGACAACAGAACCCACTGGGGCCTGCCTGATTGAGGTGAGTGTCTGGTGTGCGGCACGCACTCCGCCGTCACCACCGGAGACTCAGCCAAACTATGGTCCTAGTCATCCCGGCTGCACACGCGCCTGGTGGAATGGAGGCACGTGCAGAGACTACAGCTGCGATCGGTTGTCTGTAGGGGAGAGCTAAGGGCGTGCGGGGCTATGACGGGGCAAAACTGTCCTGCCATTGGCTGTGCGCCGCCACGTAACCGCGTTGCGGCATGGGAAGACAAAATTCTTGTCTTCCCTGCCAGCGTATGCGTCACAGCGCTTTGCAACTGGGGCCTGCCCCATAGAGGGCTGTGCTTTGGTGTGTGGCGCGCACGCTGTAAGCATGACCACCGGGGACTCAGCCTTACTGGGGAAGATCAAAGCCCATTAGCCATCAAGTGTGATACACGATTGGCAAAGTTGGAGAACTCTGAACGGTACAATACAGCAGCCTCCAGCAATGAATGTACTGAGGCCGCCTGTCCTTCCTGATATCCGGAGATACAGACCTGAAATAACAAGCCAGGGTTTTAGCAGACATGACTAAGCTGTCACGTCAACAGAAGCCACAAGAAGTCTTTCCATCTGCTGCCCAGATGCCAACAGAAGCTGCATCTCCACTGCCAAGTCGTGGCCAGACTCCCTCCTGCTTCTCCTAACGGGACACGAGTCCACGTTAACAGCAAGTTGTGTGAAAGCGCCTACGTGGCTGGAGTCAGGTTTAACATCTAAGGCTTAGCAAGGAAGGAGCTAACCAAACATGATCTCAGGACTGGCCAAGGCAAAGGCAGCGATGTGACTGGGAGCACATCGTAATAAATGGCACCTCTTGTGAGCCCAGCTGTGCTAGATTACTGCTCCCCACTAATAAGTGAGGTGATCCAGATGTAAACCATATGCCAGTGTGCACTGCCTCATTAACCCTATTGGTGCCACAGAGGTCAGGTCTGCAGTACATTGCGTCTCTGGCCTCACTGGCAGTGATAGGGATTAACTCGACAGTGCTGAACTACTGCAGTTTGCAATGCACGGCAAACGTCTACTCATAAAATAAACATGAAGGTTTCACATTTGTTGCAACTACTAAGTGCTGGAAGAAATAGCAGGACTTTTCAAAAGTCAGTATCGGGCAGGAACGTTTAATAAGAATGAATGATGTATTGTGTAATTATCCAATTCCATTTTACCAATGCAGAATGGAATATTTTTACCTTTTATAAATTGATTTTACCTGCTGATCATATAAATTTAGCAGGGTGTGGGGTCCCAGCCCTCAAAGAACTAACACTATCATCAAATAATGATGTACAGTAGTAAGGGGAAAGGTTGGGAAAAGTAGCGTGGCACAGCAAACGTGATGACTGAAGAGCTTGGCAAATATTATTTATTGAACACTAGTCCTACAGCGGGCAAGCGAAGAATTTACAACTTTTTTCTTTGATCAACTTCGACCAATCCGATGACGGCAATGCATTTGTTTTGACGCGAAGTCGCGTCGCTGTCGCCGGCAGTATAAGCGCGGCCTCTTTGTCAGAATTTAGAAGAATGTATATAGTTTACTTGTCTGACAGTACAAGTTAATTACTTACCGTTGGCTTTTACAAGTACCAAGTTAATAATTATAACTATGTTTAAAAGCTGTGTTTAAAACAGCATGCATTGGCGTTTAACCATGTAATGTGGTCTTGAGACAAAAGGTGGCACTGTGTGCTCATTTGCATGACATTTCCCAGAATCCCATGCTGCAGTGGAAACACTGTATGCTAGGTGATAATGGTGAAAAGCAGGGTTGCAGACCTGTCTAAGACATGTGAATGTGCTCACAAGTAATATTTGTATATGACACACACACACACACACACACACACACACACACACACACACACACACACACACACACACACACACACACACACACACACACACACACACACACACACACACACACACACACACACACACACACACACACTCTACTCTACCCATTTACACCAGTTAATTTGAGTTCTCTTGTTTTTACACACCCATACTGTTAGCCATATTTTACTTTTTCATAGGTACCATCTGATCTGTCTGTAGTCTCTCTACCTGTATAAACTCAGTATACAGAATTTCTATAAACAATTATTAAATGTCCAAATGTTTGCTAAATAGTTTTCAAATGGCATAAATAATTACATAGGAAGTCAAAAATAGCTCCAGATCATGGCATTATGTATTTTTTTAAATTGTATTTTTAGATTAAATCCACATTTTCCCATAATCTAAAACCCAAAGTGCTTTTATAACCAACCCCAAAACAAAACCACGTGGCCACGTGTGTATCTCCAATACAAGTTTATGTAAGCTAATCAAAGTACAACGTACTCACATTGCTGAGTTACAGGGAATAAACGGTGAATACCATATGTGTTAAATTATGAACCTCTTTTCCATGAGAAATACATTTCCTGTTTTCTGTCAGACGAACTGGCACCCAAGAACAAAGAGTTGAGTTCAAATATCTCTCCTTTTCTACCAAGTCTTACCAGGGGTACTGTACGTGCCGCCTCGCAGTTCAATGTGATACCTGAAAATAATGGTCTGCAGCTTGATCCCATGGGTGCAACCTTTTATAGACTCCAGTGCAATGTGGGACAGTAACCTCTATGTAAAAAAGGACATCAATGTTGGATTTATTGACTTCCATCCATTCAACTCTTACCGGGAACCCAAGTTATAAAACTCCCAGGCGATGAGATTACAAAGCAAAGACTGTTTAGAATGTCAATTCTGTGGTGGATCAGTCCATATTGTCTCACATTGAGTTAAGAGTTATAAGCCCAAGACGTAGCTAAGGTCTCCACAGGTCTACTCATTTATTGGCAGCAGTTTGCGTGTTGTAAATACAGTGACCATCTGGTTAAACAATAGGAAAACAATGTATTCTTACAGAGAGAATGTGAGTGACATAAGACACATTGTATCAACAATAGGATTCTGTAGAAATTAACTACAGACACTGGTCTATTTAAAAAAAAGAAAGCTCCTGACTGCAAAATTGGTACAACAATGCAACAGATTTATCAAAGAAAAGGAATCGCTTTCGATGCAATGGAAATGTTGTTTCTTTCATCAATTTGGTGTAAATCTGCTTCAGTTTTATAGATAGGAAACTATGATAAATATTCCCCACCTTCATTATGCACTAATTGAAAATGATTTTTCTTTTCAGACCTAAGGAAGCAGCGAGATGAATCAACACTGACAATCTTCACAAATTAATCCGTCCGGGCCATCCACTAACAGTGTAAACAGTAAACCCTTAATAGTCAGTGATGTTGGATTAAAAATCTGCTCCATCCACAATGAAATAGCCTCTCTAATGGACCATGATAGAGGAGATACTATCTGCAGTGGAGAGGCTTCGACGTACAAATTCATAAAATGGACAAACCTTCTTGAATCTTCTCCCCTTGAAACCTGTTGCACTATTTTGGGGGGTTGGTGATGGAACACGTTGAAATCCACAATGCATCGCATTATTCTTTAGGCAGTATAATAATATTGATTAGGGTACAATAAATCAATATTCATTTATTGCCCAAAGACTATTGTGCTGTATTATTTGTGGATTTGATATGATTTGCAGCTCTGCAGCAACTGTGGATGGAAGAACTGAGTAGTGGAGGGGGGGGGTGGGGGGAGGGAGGGGAGCAAGAGTTTGAGCTTTACTAATCCCAAGTGATATATCCCCTCAAATACACCTTTAGGCTGCGGCCCTAGTGGTCACTGCTGCACGCGCGCCTGGTGGTCTGGCGGCGCATGCACGGGTGAAAGCTTCGGTTTGCAGTCTGTGGTTGAACTGCAGGAGAAGAGAGGGGGGGTTGATGACGGGGTGCGGCCATAACGTCACGCGGCTTGGTCGCCTTCATTGGCTGAACCGCCACAGTGACATGACCAATGCCCGCCCACTGCGCCAAAAGACAAAAATCTTGTTTTTTGGCCAAGGCGGTCGCGCATCGCGGCTTGTGCGCGCACGCACACACGCCGACTGAGGCCTGCCCCATAAAGGGTCATGCCTTGTGAACGGCGCGCATGTTGTTGCGAGCGCAGCCGTGGCCACTGGGGACCTAGCCAAAGACAACACGTGGGGAGACACCTCTGCAGAAAAAATAGGCTCTCTTGAAATACCCGAGAAAATGATTTGCACATTAATTCTATTTGCATATTAAAGTAGGCTACTACAAATTTTTTTTAACAGATTTTCCAAAATGAATTAATTTAACCCGAAAGAGGTGACCCGACGTTTTGGCGGTCAATTAAGCCTTAAACAAAGGAATGGCGTGAGTATCTGACCCGCAAGGGTCCAGTCTTTATAGTCCCAGTGCTCCTAAGTGTCCTAGGTGAGTTCAATCCGGTGTTGGTGCTGTGCGCCTGCGCAGTCTGGCTTCCACTCATGATCCCGCCATGTTTCGTACTCCTGCTGACGTCATCAGCTTCCCGCGCATGTGTCCTCTGTTGCGTGTGGAATTCAGTGGGCTCTGCATCCTTCTCAGGTCCATGACGTCCTACCGAATCTGTGCACCCTATTCCCAACTGAACAGTAGAGAGGATGTAAAATACCCATCATCTACAGTGGAATATCATTTTAAAGTAATACGCTGATGATTTGCTGTTCAAAATTAACCACAGATAAATTGGCGTATGATGGTGCCACATTACCGATAAAGGCTGCATGGACAGGACAGCCGTAATGTCGGTTCATCTATTCTGGCTTAAATAAATTCATTTTGGAAAATCCGTAGTGCCCTAATTCTCTATCTTGTATGAATGTCATATAAGAAACATTAATATAATATTATTAAGGAGTTTTCAAGTTAATATACACTGTATTAATAAACAATGTTACTTACTGAAATAGAATAGTAGATGGCCCACTTACGTGGTTATACAGGTTACAAAAGGCAAATGGTCATGAATCCGTCAGCTTTACCGTGTTTTTATAATCACATATTAATCCTCTAAATAAGTTATCATACTGTGTAGCAGTATCTACTTCTGTGACTGAAGACACTGCTATATGTAGCAGGGTTCCCCCTTCTTACCTCTTGGGGGGAACTAGCTCCGTCGCTCGGGAGAAGCACTGAAGTTGCGTCGGCCATGTTGTGGTTGGCGCAGCCACATAGTTACAGTCTATGTGTTTTGCGGCGGCCATTTTGGCATGTAGCCATATAGCCCCTGGCTACTAAAATTTTCTGCCCTAACATAGAAGCCCTGGTACCAGTGCAGGCAGTGTAGGGTTAATCCCTTGCTTTATTGCTGCAGTAAGGTAAACTCCAGTAGTTACAGGGGGGGGGGGGGAGGGGCCCACAGCCGAGGTGGTGCCCACCTACCGGGGCTAAGATCTGGGACCCTCCCCTGGTAATAAAAAGGGACTGCAGCTCAAATTATAGTTGTTGGTTCTTGTTCTTCCCTTCCTCAGGGGAGTGGGGTAAGGGAGCGAAGGAGGGGCTCTGGGGCCTCAAGCCCCTTGGGTTTGCACCAGGGACAAGGAGAATATATATATATATGTAGCCCCCTGTAAACAACACAGGCTATACCTATCTTCCTTCTGCTGTGGTAAGTCCTGTTAAGATCAGGAACCAGTAATCATCCTGGGTTTTCCCCCTTAATAGCCCTATCCTGAATGATAGACGCAGGCCTGGACTCTGCTGCAGGCGTGAGCTAGAGGGGAGGTCCTGTTGACATCACGAGGGGCGGGGCTAGCTCTATATTTAGCAGCCAACTCCGGTGAGTAGTGTGGTGTTCTTCGTTCGAGACTAGTCAGAGTCTGGAGTTGCCGGTTAGTTATGCCGGGAGTATGCAGGGCCGCTAATAGGCCATGAGTCAAGAAATCCTGGGGATCGGTCTGAGGATTTGGAGGGGCCTACAGTTTCCCCTGCGCAGAGTGCAGGCGAGAGCAGAGCGGAAAGAATCAGCGTCCTTTAGTAGAGCTGATAGAGTTATAGACTTGGTGGACCAATGCCCTCACCCCACTGCCAGGGGTGATGGGGAGAATCCAAGACCCACCGCGAGGCTAACCTCGGGGGTGGGCCACGGGGTATTGAAGCCCTAGCTCAGACCATCCTGCCGGAAGAGTGACTTGGAAGGAAGGAGAGGAGGAAGTATCTGGGCAAAGGCGAGCGGCGTATAACCCGTCCTGGCTATTGTGTTGCGGCTGTTGGAAGCCCTTATTGTTGGGATATTGTTGCTTTGTCAAATAAAGAGGCTTTTCTTCATACGTAAAGACTGTGTGTGAATTGGAAGCTATTACCCTGGGACCCAAGGGGTTCTTCTATACCAGTCCTGTCCCATATTCCTGGGAGTATAGAAGATGGAGGCGCTGCACCACTAAGAGATAATGGAGGCTACCACCCCAGAAGCCCGGTCCTGGCTCCCACACAACATCGCGGGAAGCTCAGGCCCTCCTGTTCCTCACAGGTGCGCACCACACTGCATGTAATCTGCCCTCATGCACCCTAGACACCACAGTAGAGTCTGGTGGAGGGGGGGAAGCAGGGTTACATATATATACCAAATAAAGACCCAGTTGTTTTATCTTGCCTGAGCATGAAGTTATTCAGGGGGAAAGAAGAGAGTTTCCTGCAGGGACTACCCCTATCCATGACAGGACCCTGGGGGATGGAGGCGCTGCACCAAAGAGATAGAAGCTGAAACCCCAAAAGCCTGACCTGTTGATCCCAATATACCAACGGCAGATGCTCAGATCTCCTACAGATGAGCACCACGCAATACCAGGCAGCGAACAAATCTCTTAGGGGGGAGGGAAGAGGTGCTACATATATATATATATATATATATATATATATATCAAAGACACAAAAATGAATACCGCATCACTTCCAAAAGATTAATGCAATGTCTAAATAACCTACTTAAATCAGGAAAAATATACCTGAGATAATTATAACAGATAGAAAAAATAAACTGTAGGTGGTGCTTGAGGAAAAGTTAAATATGAAAACACAAAAGAAAAAGAAACCTCTAAAATAGCACTCAGACAAATAATTGCAAAAATATAAAGGGTACTTTAATTAAATCCAAAAGATAACAGAAAAACAAACAGCTGACCAATGAACCCGCCTGACTATAATAGATTAGTGGACAAGAGAAAATAACAAAAGTTAATATATACAAAACCCAATAAAAATACAAGAAAAATTGATGCCCCAAAGAATAGACCTAACTCACTGAGGGAAAAGGTAATTTCCTGCAGTGAAATAAATCAGACCGGCCGGTCCCAAGGAATATTACTGGCTAGAGGACATCATACAAAAAGGTCAAAAATACAAACTAACAAAAGCATACAATCAAAGAAAACCATGGTGCTGAATTGATGACTGTTGGAGTGTAAAAAACACTATAATAAGCTAGTTGCAGTACAGATGATGTTAGTAAAAAGGCATACATATACAAAACTTCATTTAGTAACCCAAATACATAAAAATGCAAATAAGATGGGGAAACAAATGAGGGGTAAATAATCTGAGATACTCAGCTCCTGGCAAAATGAAGTACTGCAACCATCAAACAGCACAGCACAGTCCACTATTAATGTCCAAGGATATAGGACATTGATGAAGGTTCAAAATAGAACATAGGCAGGCAGGGTCAGTGCTTTTGTCCAAGTAATGAGGGCATACCTGCCAGTTGACGTCATGGCCTCGCCCCCCCATCTTTCCCCCTTGCAGCTCTGCCGGGGCCTCACTGTGGTTTTTTTCTGTGCAGCTATATTCACGTTGTGTCTTTTGTAGGAAATGAGATGATAGGTTTAGCAATTCACACTTTATTGAAGAGCTGGAAGTCCATGGTGTGAGAGTGTGCGCTACCATGCGTGTGACGTGAAGCGCGTCTTTACCTGCAGCGATCTGTGGCCTGGATAGATGTGACTGGGGGCGTGTTGGGGGGCGTGTCCGTGACATCACGGAGCTCGTTTGCCCTCATTGGGTGAACCGGTTACGTGACCCGGCCGTCGCACTCGAAATCAATTTATTTTGTCTCCTCATATTTCGCGTGCTTTTCAGTTCCAACGGTAGCGTGCTCTAAAGACAGCCTCATAGAGGCACATGTAATAGGTGGCGCCAAACCGGCGTTCTCGAATTTTATAGAATAAGGCCCCACAACTCTTTCACGATAAGACTTCACAATTTGCAAATCCCCACTTTTGGTCTTTGCGTTTAGTCGTTTGTATTAATGATGACAGCATTAGTTAAATAGTTGAGAGTTTATGTCAGTGAGACTCAAAGAAAGTAAAACAAATTATTGGTACAACTTAAAGAGGAATGAAATACAGTACAGGCTGTCCTCGTTTTACGACGCTTCACTTTACGACGAATGGCTTATCCGACGCTGTCCAATGCATCTCTATGGCCGGTTTTACGACGCCAAAATGGCTTATCCGACGCTTCTCGGCCTTTTGGCTAAGATCAAGGCGATATGAGTGCTCCTCTCGACCTGCACAGCTATGACCAAATGCAGTACTATCCTATCTGGGGTTTCAGTAGGAAAGGTCTGTGGCAAGCATTTGGCCCTCTAGCTCGTTGAGAGGTGATATCCAGACCCCGGACCACAGAACCCCTGAGCCTTCGGGCTAAGGGGGGATGGCATTCGAACAACCAGCCCTTCGGGGCTGGGGTGCACCCGCACAACCCTCGAAAGAGGGGAGATGATGCGAACTCCCTTGCAGGCCTCGGGCCAGAGGGAGGAAGAGATGGATGTCCTGAATCCTAACGGAGGAAGGCATCAATGTCCCTGGAGACCTAGGCTTTCGGGCTGAAACCTTCAGGGAAACTGGGCACTTAGGGCGGGTCTGACTTCGGTTGGACAGTCCAAGGGCAAGCTCCCTATCCACTGAAGTGGACTGGGATCCGATGAGCGAGAGGGTGTACCCTCTCGGGAGGAAAAAAAAAAAAAAAAAAAAGCTGTCCGTGAGTAGGTCTTTTGGCTTCTCGGCCTTTTGGCTAAGATCAAGTGTAGGGTCTGTCCTGTGAAGGATGGCCCTAGTTGCATCACTTGGTCCTCTGGTCATGGGCTGAGAGGGCGGATGCAAAGTAGCCCGGGCATTTTTAATCTTGCACCACCAGGCGTGGAAAACCTGGTGGAGTATCACTTGCTGCACTGTGGTTGGTCGTTTTGGGCGTCTGGCCTCCACTTACGAGCACTTGATCAGCACAGATAATTTTGCACCGTCCCCTATTTTTCCCGCACTTGGCCCCCCTTATTGCCTTCCGCTGAGGGGACAAGCCAACTATTTTTTTTTCACCCGCCTGGCCTTGCAAAGGGCCGGGCGTGCACTCGTGCACACTTTTTTGTGTCGTCTGTCAGAGCACTTCCTGCACTGCATCACACAGCGCACAGGAGCACTTGCACTATGGATTTTTGATGTTTCGTTTGTTGAGTTATCGTCACCCCTCTCTCCGGAGAGCAAAGACTGAGTGCTGGCTAGTAGTCGCCATCCCTTCGGGGGAAGATTGCGGTGGGTTAGTAGGCGTCAGCCGAACACCCTAAAGACTTGGACCCTCCTGCGGCGTCAGCTGCACTAGGAGGGAACAGGAGGACTCCAAGGCTTCGGCTGGAGAGGACTGCTTATGGCACGGACTGGCCTACTCTCCGGAGCGGACTTTGTCACAAGTTTTGAGCACCTGGTCTCACTGGACCATGAGCATGGTTTTTGAGGTGGAATCACTTTTTCACCACTCGGGCTAAAAAAAAAAGAAAAAAAAAAGCTGTCTGTGAGTATGTTTACTGGCTATGCACTTTAACCCAGGCTGTGCTGAAAAGCCGTGTGATACGGCAGGCATGAGCTTATATGGGTCCATGTCAAAATGGATTTGAAGCAAAAGGTGACACTGTGTGTTCATTTGCATGTTGTGTCCCAGAATCCTTTGCTGTAGTGGAAGCACAGTATGCTAGGACATAATAGTGAAAGGCAGGGTTGCAGACCTGTCTAAGACGTGAATGTGCTCACAAGTGATATTTTAATTTGCTCTAGTCTATAGACACATTGGACTGGTATTGAGGCGAGTTAGATGCTGGAATAGTCTCTGCTGGCCTACATAAATCATATATCCCAAGGCACACTGCTGGTATTAATCCAAGTGGAACTGATTAGTAGACTGGCACTCTGGGTGCTGAAACTGGTTTGATGGGATGTACAGTAAGTATTTATGGCTTGGGCCTGGGTGGGACGAGACAAGCTGCAATTTAAATGTCATTGAAATGCAGGACTTAAGCTCATATTGAAAGCTCCTTAACTCATACTCATGCTGTTATTATAACTGCTATAATGTATTAGGTGACTGCACAGAAGGTGGAGTTTGTAAACATGGGGTTAGGACAAGGTACGGTTGCATGAAACTCTTGATTGACAGGAAACCCCCAGTCAAAGTCCTTTTTGAAAATAAAAGCTTTCTGAATTTCCAAAGAAACCCCACGCACACGCACGCGCACATACGCACGCAAGATGGGACCAAAGAGGTACTAAGTAAGAAAGTATAGACCAGGGGTCTCAAACTCAGTCCTCAAGCGCCATCAGCAGGCCTGCTTTTATGGATATCCCTGCTTCAGCACAGGTGGCTCAATCTGTTTTTAACTGAGCCACCTGTGCTGAACAAAAGGGGTATTGAAGAACTGCTCACCTAATTAACCAATTGTCCTTAAAAAGTAGGTGCAAGGGGTGGGTTATAATGCAAACAGGATTTGAACAGAGAAGTTCAAGAAGTACCCCTATAACTGCACTCTAAACTGTATGTAAATGTTTCAGAAGTAGTAGGGTAAAATATCCCCCATACCAGAAACTAAAAGGCGAAAGCGGCGCAAAAAATAAAAAAGTTTTATTACATAATTCAATAATAGACACTCAAATAGATAAAAATGGGTATGAACTGGACCCCTAAAAGGAGCGAATGGAGTCCTAATGGAGGTGCTTATAGTGCTATTAAACCTTTATAATTGCAAGGTGCACCCCATAGGTTCCTGCAAACTTAAGGACACATATAGCCACTGAGTCTGGGTATATAGGAGTGGTATTCCTACTGGTGTATATACTCCTAGAACTGTGTTGCAATAACCAGGGTGTGGACCCTATAGCGTGTGTAGCTGGAGTACTGCAGTCTGTGTGATTGGCTGGGAATGGGTAAGTGACAGAGTATTCCTAGGTTGGTAAATATCAGCACTATGTGCTACGTGTAGTGTAAACCAAGGATATATATACTGTGGATAATGCAGTCCTATATGCGACAGTATAATCACAGACCCCAAGAGGGTAATGGCATATCCGTCTCGCAATTCACACCTCTGCCAAGTTAGCTCACAAAGCTAGAAACTCCTTAAACACAGATGGCTGCCGTTACAGCCGCAACAAAGCCCGTGGTTGGCGAATTGCCAAAGCCCACACGGAGGGAGGTATAATAAGTCCCAGCTTCAGGGAGCTGAAAAACGGCTAGCCTATACCAGGAGAATAAAGGAATACAACCCGTTTCAGATGGCTGAGAGTGTCTTTGCAGTCGCTCCTACAGTGACGTCGCCGTCATGACGTCAGCAAACACCCGACACGTGTTTCGCGCAGATGACGCGCTTCATCAGGGGGAGGAGTCTGCCCTTCCGTCTAGGTGACTGGTATATATAGGGGGATCTGTGTTCCTATTGGTCCCTATTGTAATTGGTAATATTAGCATAGAAACATAGCGTAAATGACCCTGTCAGACCGGGTTAAGTCAAAAAACGAATCGTTCAGGACTTCTAATATTCGTAACTTTAGTAAAGGTTTGCACATTCAGTGTACTGTTGGTTATCCTTATGCACAGGTGTCCTGATACTGTGGTGCACTCATTGTGGTAAGTGCAGTACCAGATAACTTTATGTGGCTGGTGGGAGACTCAAAAAGGTAGGTAAGAGGACTTGTGTAATGATAAGGCTATCTCATTTATCAAGTGTAGATAGGGTAAGTAAGAGGCGACTGGGATAAAATCCTCCTCCAACATGAATATCGATGGATTTATCTCCTTCAGACACAGGCCCCCTCGGGACTTAACGAGGGTTTCATGTATTCCTCATTTCTACGCTAGTGTTTATGTTAAGCAAGGACACTACACATCCCCTTGCTTACTTACCTTTTTAAGAGACACCACTATTATGGCATCCAGTTCATCTATGTAGCCCTCACCCCCACGATAGAAAGCCATTTCGTATATACACTTACATGCTAGTATAGTGAGCTGCATTTATATACATCTATGCCATTGTTTTTCTTAACATATAGTTGAATAATGAGACATCTTTTTGGGATCATGGTATACAGTATGTAAAGAAAGTCTAGATCCGTATTGACCTTAGGGGCGGATCACCTAAGTGGGCGCACACTCCTACACCTCTACTACTGTACGCGTTTCAGTAAAAGGTGGTTTATCTACCTTTTGCAAGAGTAACCTACGTTTACAATGGCATTCAGTATATTTATGTAGTCCTCACTCCCACGTTAGTGAGATATATACATCTATACGCCAGTATGTACTATAGAGGGCTATACCCATATGCCACTGTTTACTTACCCTATCTACACTTGATAAATGAGATAGCCTTATCATTACACAATCTTTGCAGCTGCGCATTTTATTATGAAGTAAATTAAAAATAGATAAAAATATAGAATACAACAAATACCCAGTTTGGGGTTTTCAAAATAGTAAAAGTGTCTCTTAATTTCCCCCAAATGCAATTTTACTCAATTAATAAAGTGGGATATACAGTATAATCCTGTCCTTTTAAATACACATTTGCTTGATGATGTCACACGCCTCACCGGCACCGGCGGAACATTTAAAAGGGAAAAAAGAAGACACTGGCAGAACTATTAACCCCTGAGCAAGCTCGACGGAGCGAAACGCGTAGGGTGGAGCCATACAGATGCTAGGAGGACTATCCAGTGGCTGGAGGACTTTCTGGAGAGATTCTGGCTGGGATTGGGCATTATCATTTGTTGACTGTGCATGGCCGTCGCAGCAGAACTACCCGTGGAGGAAGGAGTGAGTGCCATTTCTTCTTCTTCCAGATTCTAACCCTGGGTTGTCTCAACACCTATTCATGCACATTGAGTGTGAGTTTGATATCTCTTACCTTTTTATCATGTAAAAGCAATATGCACTATTTTGTGTCTTCCCTATTTTTACATGTGGCATTTCCTTCCCTTGTCCCTTCATTCTACTCACCTGACCTTGGCGAACGCCATTGCAAGGGTGTCCGGATTCTACATTGAGTTGGTTACTCCAAACAACCACACTACACTAAACACTCACATACTGTACCACGTGAGCGCTTTTCTTATCATTTATTTAACATTGCACATATATTCTTTGTGTAACGGGTTTTCTGACCTGGCCTGACCCACCCAATCTCATATTGGCCCCTGTGGTCTAACCAGTCCCCATTACAGTGTGATGTCTGGTGGTGCACCTGTTGGCAACAGGACTCCTGAGTCTCCCGCATGATGGTGTATGGGGATTGCCCGCCCAGACAGGCAGCTGAGGTAGTGGGTGCATGAGTCCTACCTATATTCAGTGCAGCGCCTCCACCTCATCAGGATCCCAGCTTGAGCTTGTGGATGGTCCTGGTGAGGAACTCCTCTGTGGTGCAGCCCCCTGTGTAATCACTCCACACATACACAAGAGGGTTTCTTTTATCAGCAACATCTTTATTGGTACGGTGGGCCAGCTGCCCTCCACAATGGGGTGTAATTAGCCCTCCATCGTTCACCGTACTTCCCTTTGAAAGGTATTGTCCTCCTTAATTAGGGATTCCCTATCTCCCCTTAAGGAGATAGTCCCTGTGCCAGGTCCCTGGTCACAGTCTTATAAGCTGTCTCCTCCCAAGCCTGCACTCAGACTTGCTCCTTGTCTCATAGCTCTTACATAACCTTCCAACAGCTTCTGAACTCCTCCTCTAACAACTAACTTTTGAGCAGTGCTGTGCCTTATGTATGCTCTGGGGGCTGACACAACTCTGACATCACTAATCATGGATTCAGAGCATGTGACCACTCCCATCCATACACAGGGCACCTCACCAGGGTGTGAGGGCAAACCTCCATAATTACTGCTGGCATGCCCATAACTTACCAGGCCTTACTGTCAGCAGGAGAGATGACTGCAGCCATTTTACATCATGGTTACATTTGTAATCTATTTTTCATATACGCCTGGACTGATTTGCACTCCTTTCGCCTCAACTCCCTTCTTGGACTTGTATTGAGTCCAATATCTGGAGCAGCACTCTTTTCAAGGAAGTATATACTGTAAATGTATATTATTTTTACACTTGTGTTCACATTCATCACTAGTGAATGATATTTGCACTCATATTTTTTCTGTTTGTGCGTGTGTGTGTGCGTGTGTAAATATATATAAAGATCACTTCTGAGCACATTAACATGTCTTAGGCAGGTCTGCAACCCTGCCTTCCACCATTATCCCCAGCATACAGTGCTTCCACTGCAGCAAGGGATTCTGGGAAATGGCATGCAAATGAGCACACACAATGTGTCACCTTTTGTCTGAAAAACCATTGTTACATGAGCCCTTAATGCTCGCTGTTAACACAGCTTTAAAGCACAGTATGTGAATCAGATGTAAAACCAGAGAAACCATTCACAGACATGTTTCAACCTTAATGGGGATCATCAGTGTGAAGTTGGTTGCACTGCTGGCTTTGCATTTTCAGGACTGTAGGGTTTACCATCACGTTTTAAGTTATGGTGGGTGAAAAAGGCAACAAGAAACTTCCACCGTATTGCATATGTAGCCCATCGAGCCCCTCCCCCACCACCCACTCCCCCCCTACCCTCATATCGGGTGTTTCATGGTCTGGCTACATGTCTGAATGTGGTGCGCACCTGCTGGCAACAGGAGGGCCTGAGTCTCCCGCGGTGACATGGACTAACACTTGTCCCATGCTGGACTCACTAAATAGGAAGTGCACTGCTCTTTAATAGTTTCAGCAGGCACCGCCCCTGTGTCTCTTGATTGGACCCAGGGTCAGGTGACCTACCTTCACCATTTCAGGGCAAGTGATTGAGGTGGGGGAAATCCATGATAACTCCTGGCAAGCCTGCCCTTAACAGGCATTACTGCACAGGAGGAGGATAGAAATATAGCCCCAAATCTTACCAGGGCTACACTTATAGCAAATAAAAAGATCGCATGTGAGCACATGTCTTAGGCAGGTCTTCGACCCTGCCTTTCACCATTATTCCCAGCATACAGCACTTCTACTGCAGCAAGGGATTCTGGGAAATGACATGCAAATGAGCACACAATGTGTATATATGTGTGTGTGTGTGTATATATATATATATATATATATATATATATATATATATATATATATATATATGTATGTATATATATATATATATATATATATATATATATATATATATATATATGTAGCCCTTTTTCTAACACTCTAAAGAGACTACGGACACTGCACACACCTGTGGCTCCAGGAGATCTGAGCCTCCGCTAGCTGGGAGCCTGGGGTAACACTTATTAGCGCAGCGCCTCCACTTACCCAGGATCCCCGTCATGTAAGATTCACCTGGGCAAGAAAGATAACAACACACATTCGTGCAACCATTTTTACTGTATGCAATAATAACCTTGTCACTTTATCATTGGCATCAACACATAACACATAACCTTATACTATACTCATCGCTTATACACTAACTCAGCTAACTGGTAATGTCTTTATACTGTAACGTTAGTGGCTCCGCCACGCTCCTACGGAGTATTGTCCTTATAAAAGTTGTGGCTCAGCCACGCTCCTAATGAGTATGTCTCTGTCCCGTCACCACGTGCCCCACACACTGTGTCCTTGTACTAATAGAAGAGATTGCTCCGTGTACTTAGGCCTTTGGCCACTTCACTAGTGTCCCCAAAGAGTTACGCCTAAGGCGGGATCAGCGCCTGTTGACCGGTGTTGGTGCACTTGCTGTAAATACCTTCCGGTCATGGGGGTGACCGGTAACAGCTTCGAAAAGGGTCAGACGAATCCGCAGCCTGCCTCCGGTGTCGCAATGCTCAGCTGTCTGGTCCCAAATGGCTCACAACCACCTTGCTCCGCACACGGGTCCCTAACTGCTATACAGTAAGGTGAACGTTCGCTACCACTATAGGACGTCCCTGCAGCACAGCTACCTACTTTGACTCCTAAGGGCCTGTGGGGATAGCTGTCCTATGCAGGCGGGTCACGGACCCCCTGCACTCACACTGCCTCCTCCAGCAGCTTCCGGATCTCCTCTGCCTAGCGTGGTCTCTCCCCCACGCTTCCCTTTCCTTCTCCCATAATCCTAGCCTTCTGATTGGCTTCTCACATCAGATGACTGTCCCAGATCTCATGGGAGTTATAGTCCACTGACGGAGCCTTTCTCTTATTGGTCCGTCGTTCGCGTGCTTACACTGCGCACGCACAACCTCTCTGCTCTGTCAGTGCCCCCTGTATGGTTGCGCAATAACAACATGGCGGCGCCCTATACTGTCGGGCCGCCGTGGAACCTGCACTACTCCCTCCGGGCACACACTGCATCCACATGAGGTATTTAACACACCCCTACATATATATATATTTCATTTGCATGTAATTTCCCAGAATCCCTTGCTGCAGTGGAAGCGCTGTATGCTGGGTGACAATGGGGAAAGACAGGGTTGCAGACCTGTCTAAGACATGCAAATGAACATACAGTAATATTTACAGTGGCTATATATATATATATATATAGACACACACACACACACACACACACACACACACACACACACACACACACACACACACACACACACACACACACACACACACACACACACACACACACACACACACACACACACACACACACACACACACACCTTCATGTAGTATAATAAACCCGTTTGCAAAATCTAATTTCCCATAGGTAATGTGCCAGCCCTCAGTTTGTTAGAAGAAGGGGGGCTCGCATGGCCGCCAACACGCTGGGGGGGGGTGGGGGGTGGGGAGCCCTATGGAAACTCTTGAATCTATAGAATATGTTCACTCATAATGGGGCCCTGAAAAAAATGTTGCCCGGGGACCCGTGCATGTCTAGCTACGTCTAGCTGTATTTATTTATTTTCCCATATTTTTTGTTTTTACATCTTATCCACTTATTCTTTCTGCACTTATATTGTTATATTTATTCACTATATCACTTTAGTTTAGCACTTATTGTCACTATATAATAGGTTTTTGACATCTAGGATTGTTGCTCTTTTGTTTTTATTTCCGTTAAAATATACATTTCAATATATAGGTAGGTGGTCATTTACCCTTTGACTGCCAGTGAGCAAATAAATAGGAAGTTGCAGGCTTGCCGGTGTTGAACAGGCTATCAGGAACAGGTAATAGGAACTTAGCAGGGATGCAGCTACAAGCAGGGTCTGTACATTTACAGGTACAGTACTCAGCAGGTAACACGTACTTAGCAGAGTTCAAGCAGGGGTTCCTGCCTTGCAGGTACTGAACAGGTTAATAGGAGATCCCCATGAGAGCAGCCAATAACACTGTTCATCTTAAGTAGTCCCTCAACTGATGTATGGAGCCATTACATGTGCTAACCTTTCTTACAAATGACATCACCAATGACATCACATGGGAAAAAGCCCCACCAACGTCTTACGTCATTGGTAAGAGCGAACTTTAACAAAAAAAATTGTGCAAAAACACCTGCATAAAAAAATCTGCTAAATTACTTTTTTTTGACAGCCAGGTATCCGTGACAGGCTGCAAATCCCATACACAAGAAAATTGTAGTCATTTAATACATACTGGAAATAGTATACAGACCGCCTTCATTTCAGGTTGTTATATAATTTAAGCGCTCTTTGTACCTCTCGGATTATCTGGCTGCACGCTGTACCTGTGACTCAGGTGTGAGGAATGCGGAGTCCTCTTTTATAACAGGTGACAAAAGTTACATAATAGTGACTCAGAGGTAAGGTTGTACCTTTATATGGCATTCAGCGGAAGTGACACAACCTAGTCATATGTCTGCCTCTGACATACAGTACTTCTAATTGCATGCAAGTTATAATCAAGGCATTTACCTAGGAGACAACTAGAGCAGTGCCCTCTGTTGGATTCAGTAGGTATAACTGCACAAGAGCTTAGTCAAACGATGAGATTATATAGTAATTGGTGTCTAATGGAGCATTTAGTGCTAAAGAGATACATGTAAAAATACTATACGTATCCTCCAAAATGAAGACAGAGCCGGCACATGAGGGTTTTTTTTTTGAAGAAAGGGATTTTAATCCTCAAGAATTGACGTTTCGGTCACCAACACTGACCTTTGCCAAGATAGATTAAAGTGATGGGCAATACGACGTATAAGTACGCTAAGTCAACGTCCTTACGTAACCCAGGTGCTGTGTACGTGTAATTAAACCATCGAGCTAGGTGACCCGGAGCCTCCGGGCACTTACCTCCGGGCTACAGGTTTAGCCCGGTTTATCTCCGGGTGGCGGCGTCTCTGGCATTCTTCTTCAATTCCCCCCTACAACTGCAGTGAACATGGCTGCGCAGCGTCAAACGACATTGCCATGACAATGGGACACTACGTGATGTCATGATGCTACGCGGGGTCACGCAGCCATGGTCACTGCAGTTAAAGGGGGAGTTGCAGCAGGATGGCGGGAGACGTCGTCGTACCAAGTAAGGGAATTAAAAAAAAAAAAATGTTCTCCGTGTTGGCCTTCAGTAGAAGGTGGCAACACTGCCCACCCCCTGTACCAACAACCAATCCGCTCTGCCATTTAACCCTTTCATTACCTTAGCGGTTAGCTGCTAAGGTAATGAAACTGGCTGTCATTTTATTTTTATTACATAGGATTGAATTCGGGGGTCTCCGAAGCTGAAATGAATATACGGGTCAGCTCCAGAGACCCCCGGAGACCCTCAGATTAAATTCTATGCAGTAAAAATAAAAGAAACTCCTTGATATGGAAATGGCGATTCTGATCTCGCGACCCTTTAGTTTGCGAGGAAAGAATGCGAGGTTTTATAGTACGATATGCATATCGGAATTTAGTGAATAGCAGTTGCTGGCAAAAAATGTGCGTTTGGGCACCGCACTACTTATTAGTCAGTGTTATAGCTCGTTAAAAACACGTTTCAGTGCGATATTGCCATAGTATCCCAGTTTTGTGAACACATGCAATATCGCTCTAAAAGGGCATTTAACCAGCATTAATACACTTATCGAAGTTTAGTGAATAGGCCACATAGTGTCTATGATGCCACAATGTCACATGACGACGCGTTGCCATGACAACGTAGCATCACATGACACGGTGACGTCGAACGCTGTGGAGGAGGGCCGCCCCGAGCTTACAGGCATCAAAAAGGGTACGTCTGCCACTATGCTACAGCATATCTATATTCTCTATTGATGCACAAGCTGGAATCTGTAGTATTCATTAAATGTCTATCAGACTCACAAGTTGCTAGTCCAATATAAGTGTGCGGTGCTACAGTATTTAAAGAGGATGGTTTCCGTTTTGCTAAGACTGGTAGTTGCCTTGAAAGCTACAGCTCTTTAAATGAGTACGTCACAGTTAGAGGCTAGAAATTACACTTTATGCCGATGGCCAGTATTTGAATATTTTGGATCTCTTCTTGACACATACAGTAACAACGTCTCTGAACTAATTTGTCATGTGTTATTAATCATACATTCAATTCCTCAGTGATGATGCCATTAAAATACAATATGCCAACTCCTAGTATTATTTAATGATGTTTTTTATTATCGTTTGAGATTTGATGCCATGTACTTATTAAGTTTAGCTAATTTCTACAGTGCAAAAGTTTAAACTTTATATGTATTGCACATGTTTTTGCACCTTAGATAAGTTACATAGTACATGAATGTCTATGACAGGCCTGCACAACTCGTAAAGTGCGAAGGGCCGAACTGCTCCAAGGAAAAATAAATTGGGCCGCACGGGTAAAATCATCATCATCATCATCATCATCATCTCTCCCCCAGCACCCATCATCATCCTCATATCTCCCCCAGAACCCAACACTATCAACCATTGCGATACTCCCCATCTATCTCTCATACCCCCATCTCTCCCCCTCACCCACACACAATACACCCCACCACATCAAACACACAATACCCCCCTCCACATCAAACACACAATACCCCCCTACACCCCACACACATCCCACCACCCCCTGCAGCTCACATCCCTCCCCCCTGCAGCTCACATCCCTCCCCCCTGCAGCTCACATCCCTCTGCCCCCTTGCACCTCACATCCCTCTGCCCCCTTGCACCTCACATCCCTCCCCCCTGCAGCTCACATCCCTCTGCCCCCTTGCACCTCACATCCCTCTCCCCCCTTGCACCTCACATCCCTCTCCCCCCTTGCACCTCACATCCCTCTCCCCCCTTGCACCTCACATCCCTCTCCCCCTTGCACCTCACATCCCTCTCCCCACTTGCACCTCACATCCCTCTCCCCCCCTGAACCTCACATCCCTCTCCCCCTTGCACCTCACATCCCTCTCCCCCCTTGCACCTCACATCCCTCTCCCCCTTGCACCTCACATCCCTCTCCCCCCTTGCACCTCACATCCCTCTCCCCCCTTGCACCTCACATCCCTCTCCCCCCTTGCACCTCACATCCCTCTCCCCCTTGCACCTCACATCCCTCTCCCCCCTTGAACCTCACATCCCTCTCCCCCCTTGCACCTCACATCCCTCTCCCCCTTGCACCTCACATCCCTCTCCCCCCTTGAACCTCACATCCCTCTCCCCCCCTGAACCTCACATCCCTCTCCCCCCTTGCACCTCACATCCCTCTCCCCCCCCTTGCACCTCACATCCCTCTCCCCCCCTTGCACCTCACATCCCTCTCCCCCCCTTGCACCTCACATCCCTCTCCCCCCCTTGCACCTCACATCACTCTCCCCCTTGGGTGGGTGACAGTGACTGGGTGACAGTGACTGGGTGGGACACAGTGACTGGGTGGGTGGGTGACAGTGACTGGGTGGGTGACAGTGACTGGGTGGGTGACAGTGACTGGGTGGATAGGTGGGTGACAGTGACTGGGTGGGTGACAGTGACTGGGTGGGTGACAGTGACTGGGTGGGTGACAGTGACTGGGTGGGTGACAGTGACTGGGTGGGTGACAGTGACTATGACAGTGACTGGGTGGGTGACAGTGACTGGGTGGGTGACAGTGACTGGGTGGGTGACAGTGACTGGGTGGGTGACAGTGACGGGGTGGGACACAGTGACTGGGTGGGAAGAGTGACTGGGTGGGACACAGTGACTGGGTGGGACACAGTGACTGGGTGGGTGACTGGGTGGGTGGGTGACACTGACACTGACAGTGACTGGGTGGGTGGGTGACAGTGACTGGGTGGGTGGGTGACAGTGACTGGGTGACAGGGTGACAGTGACTGGGTGGGTGACAGTGACTGGGTGGGTGGGTGACAGTGACCTTGACAGTGACTGGGTGGGTGGGTGACAGTGACTTGACAGTGACTGGGTGGGTGACAGTGGGTGGGTGACAGTGACTTGACAGTGACTGGGTGGGTGGGTGATAGTGACTGGGTGGGTGACAGTGACTGGGTGGGTGACAGTGACTGGGTGGATAGGTGGGTGACAGTGACTGGGTGGGTGACAGTGACTGGGTGGGTGACAGTGACTATGACAGTGACTGGGTGGGTGACAGTGACTGGGTGGGTGACAGTGACTGGGTGGGTGACAGTGACTGGGTGGGTGACAGTGACTGGGTGGGTGACAGTGACGGGGTGGGACACAGTGACTGGGTGGGAAGAGTGACAGGGTGGGACACAGTGACAGGGTGGGACAGTGACTGGGTGGGTGGGTGACTGGGTGGGTGACTGGGTGGGTGACAGTGACACTGACAGTGGGTGGGTGGGTGACAGTGACTGGGTGGGTGGGTGACAGTGACTGGGTGACAGTGACTGGGTGGGTGACAGTGACTGGGTGGGTGACAGTGACTTGAGAGTGACTGGGTGACAGTGACTGGGTGGGTGGGTGACAGTGACTTGACAGTGACTGGGTGACAGTGACTGGGTGGGTGGGTGACAGTGGGTGGGTAGGTGACAGTGACTGGGTGGGTGACAGTGACTGGGTGGGTGACAGTGACTTGGGTGACAGTGACTTGGGTGACAGTGACTAACAGTGACAGTGACTTACCTTGACCCGGGTGGGTGCAGGTTGCCGCCGGACGCTTGCTCCTCCTGCCCCCGATATCCCTGCGGCAGCTGCCTGGGACGGGAGGTGGGCTTGGGGGCGCGGGTTGGGGGAAGGGGGTGGAGGAGGGCACGGGAGGTGAGCTCGTGGGGGACGCGAGAAGCTGGCCGCGGAGGGAAGCGGTGAGAAGCAGGCCGCTGGAGGAGCTGAATTATTTAATTATTACTTCCCCCTCCGGCCCACGTTGGGAGCAGGGGGGGGAGCGGGCCCGCAGAGGAGCTGCATGTTGCTTCCCCTTCCGCCCCGCGTTGGGAGCAGGGAAGGGGGAGGGGAGCGGGCCCGCAGAGGAGCTGCGTGTTGCTTCCCCCTCCGGCCCACGTTGGGAGCAGGGAAGGGGGGGGGGACGGAGCGGGCCTAGCGCATGCGCACCGGGACCGCAGGGAATTGGCGCCATTTTTTTTTCAAAGTTTTTTTTTTTTCAAAGTTTTTTTTTTCAAAGTTTTTTTTTTTTTTCAAAAAAATTTTTTTCAAAGTTTTTTTTTTTTTTTTTAAATCTCATCGAGGGCCACACAGAGAGGCCAGGCGGGCCGCATGCGGCCCGCGGGCCGCTTGTTGTGCAGCCCTGGTCTATGACAACATTGGACGGATTCCCCAGTTTCAAATCATCCTTACGTCTATTTCTATATATTTTTATTTGCAAACAAAATGGACACATTAGTAATACTTAGTGGGTACTTAGTAATGAGACGTCCTCTAGCTAGATGATTAGCATATTTATAAGTCGTATGGCACATGATGTTAAAGCTGCAGTTCAGTGAATATCCTGCATGTGTGTTTTTTTTAATAAATCAGTTCTATAGTAAGAAAAAATACTTTTAGCATTTTCTGTTTTAAAAACAACAACTTTGAAAGACCAATTTTCTTGTATTCTATTTTAACAGCCATTTGCTAAGGCACTGCCCCTTCATGTCCTGTCACAAGCCCTGGCACACACCTCTGTCAGCCCTGCCCTCCCTCTAGCACATGTCAGTGCAGGAGTGCTCATGAATATTCATGAGCTTCCACTGACAGACAAGCAGAATATAAACAGATCCCTTCACTAATTATGTCACCAAATTTCGACCTAACAATACATGGAGAACGAATTGAGCTGCAGCTATACAGTTCTTTAGGTAATTAGAGATTGCACACATAAAACTATTGAAGTAAAAAAATAAATTAAAAAAAAAAAAAGACTGAACTGCAGCTTTAATCTATCTTGAGACAGGTCAGTGTAAGGCCTCGTCCAGGGTGGTGCTGAGCGCTCAACCGCTTACCGAGCAAGCAAAATTGATTTTGCTGCTCGCAAGCGCGTCACTTGAGCGGTTCGCCCAGTGAGGGCGAACCAGCTCGTGATGTCGGGGCCGCGTCCCCAGACGCGTGAGCAGGGCGCAGTGCCGGAGCGCCAGTTTCCACCCTGGACAAGGCCTTAGTGACTGAGATGACGATTCCTGTGGATTAAAATCACTTTACTCAAAACACCCCTAAAGTGCCGACTCCGTCTTCATCTTGGAGGATATATATAATATATTCATCTCCTTGCTGTGGGGAGATTTCCGGGCACGCTGACTGTGGCAGGCAGCTGACTGTGACCGGGAGAGTGCACCTATTCACCCATGTCTGTAAAATTACCATTACAGTAACCAAATCATCTTTGTTGCCATTTATGATGACTATTTTGTATTTCAAATAAATGTAGTATGTTTAAAGAGTAAATGCAATTTTGCACAAACAAATTCATTTTTTTTAGTAATAAAACATTTTTCAGACTTCGATTTACAGAGTTCACCAATCTATCTGCTTGGGTTTGGATTTTTATGGCAAAAAAAATCAAATAAGTAGGAAAATGCAAAAAGAAAAAATAAATCACTGGAAAAGTTTCAATAATTAAAAAAAGATACCACTATGCCAACCTACATACCCTTGCTCTATATTCTAGAGTGCCAGTTACTGGGGTTAACCCCTCTATGCACCTTACATACCCAACACAGGTAACCTAACTTTATTAACCCAAATGGCACTGATTCACTGCAAACTAGTGAGAGTCGAGAAAGGTAAGATGGTGGTAACTGTAACACTTGCTTCCTAAAATAATTAATCCAGACCAAGTGGAGTTTATTTTCGGCCGCCAGGTGGCAGACAACATGAGGGTAATAGACCTTGTTCATCTAGCAAATGCTTAAATAAAAAACACATTACTGATTTCATTGGACACGAAAAAAGCCTTTGATTGGGTACTGTAGATTGTGAATACGTGTGCAACTCTGCAAAAATTCAGAATTTGGGATTCCTTTCTGAAGAGAATTAAAGCTTTGTATAACCAACCCTGTGCCATGCTGAAGATTGCAGCTAACACTGCTGACGGAATTCATATTAATAATGGAACGTGACATGGTTGTCCGTTATCTCCCCTTTTATTCGCTATTCGTTTAGACGGACTAGCTACCAAGATTCAGAATAATACCAATATTTCTGGACTAATAACGGATGCTAAAGAATCCAAAATTGCATTGTACGAGTATGATATCCAGCTCTCTCTTACACAGCCCCTGACCGCTCTCCCAAGCCTATTTGAGGATATTTCTATATTCAACTATTTTTCCAACTACAAAATAAATTATTCAAAATCAGAGGCACTGGCCCTAGAAGTGGATGGGGGGATGTTGAAGTTGATTTAAGGTGAATTCTATCTTCAGATGGAGAGAGGACCATAAATATTTTGGGACTTATCTAACAACTCATCACGCTAGACTCTATAAAGCGAATTATCCAGAAAACTTAAAAAAGACTTGGAAGAATGGACCAAGTACTGCATTTCTTGGGTTGGTAGGATAATATCAGTTAAGATGAACACTCTCCTTATATTATTCTACTGTTTCACATTCTACCTGTTTGCATTCCAATCAAGAGTCTGGAGGACATGCAAAATAAAATCTCAGCTTTCCTCTGGGGTGGAAAGAAACCCAGGGTTAAAAAGACTGTGAACACTTCCTTCAAAGGGGAGGGGGAGGTATAGCCGTTCCTGTACTAAATAACGAAGGGAATCAGCGCTAATCACTAACCCAAGAGTGGTGTATAAAGGGCTATAATAATAAGTGTGGTTATGTACTAACTAGTATACAGTGAAACACATCAATCACTCACAAAGTAGTAAATGTCCCATATATAAATGGTGATACTCAAGTCCTGCTGCCAGAGTCCAAAATAGCAAGCAGAGAAGATGTCCTCCGGCGCGTAGACACAAGCCAAGGTTCTAGACATAAAAGAAATGCAGAAAACACAGCAGTGTATTACTCATTAGAGTAATATTACTCAATTAGCCACTCAGAAAAATAGGTACACTTACAGGTTGACTGGTTATCCCAGTTCTGTTAATGTAGCTATGCTCCCAGATGAGGGTTCAGTAGTTACACCAGATTAGATGAGACTAAGCTCCAGATTAGTCAGAATAATGGCTTGTTATAAACAGAAAATATCATGGCACAATAAATGGAATCAAATGAACTGGCTTAAAACAATATTGCACTCACAAACAACACATGTATATCAGCGTGTTGAATAGCTTTTCCTCACCTGATGATGATCTCTGTCCTCCCCTGTCCTGATCCGCCCACAGTTGGGATCCGCAGGGTCTCATCACTAGAATCTCTTCACCTCTCAGAAGTCTGCTGCGCTCATCTCCTCAAGAATAGTATAAGGGGAATCCCCTTCTCCCCCTTGACTCGTGCACAGCCTGGGAGAGGTAGGATGGCAGCAGTATTCGGAGCACGCTCGCGTCCGCGCACGGGCACCCGCAGGAGCCGTCAGCTGACTATTGAGTATTGGAGAATCTACACGTCACATGTACTACGGTGGCCTGCCAGGTACAATCCAACATAAACTGCAAAACTTCGATATCCCTGACAAAGCAGTTTGCAAAATGCGTTGGATTGTGCTTCGCAGGCCACCATAGTACCTGTGACGTAGATTCTCTCACACTCAATTGTCAGCTGACGGCTCCTGTGGGTGCCCATGCACGGATGTGAGCACGCTCCGGAGGATACCGCTGCCATCCTACCTCTCCCTGGCTGAGCCCGAGTCAAGGGGGAGGAGCAGCGGGACAGATAAAGTTTGAAGGTGAAAAGTTACATTACTGAAGTAGGAAGTAGCAAATAAAAATATAATTTCTGACCACATTCTCTTAGCATATAATACTTCCACTGCAGCCAGAGATTCTGGGAAATGACATGCAGATGAGCACATAGTTGTGGAAGAAAGCTACCAGCACCCCCTAAGGTGCTGCATTTAATCTGAACACCTTCAGTGTACATCCGCGTCGCCACAAAGACGGACAAGTGATGGGGCTCCCCAACAGCTGCTTCCCTCTTCACTGGACCTGCGTGCTAAGGATTAACATTTGCTTGTACTTTGTGGAATGTCAATCCCACCCACTGGAATGTTAATGAGCCAAAAGGACAAAGTACTTTTATTCACAGCTGCATTTAATCAGAACCCCTCAGTGTTCATCCTTGTCGCCCCAAAGGCGGACAGCCTTTGGCGCAGCCAAAGGATGCGAGCCATTGGCTGCCATTTGCTGATGTTTGTTGGTGTTTAAGCTTCTTTATTTCAAATCTGAAACTCATCAGGCCTTTATCCCCCGTACCCAATTTTCCAACTCTATCTGTCCATAAAATTACTGTATAACCTCGGTTCTTTTAATGTAACCATGTATTGTTATAACTCAGTGCCTAGGACATACTTCAAAACGAGAGGTAACTCTCAATGTATTACTTCCTGCTAAAACCTGTTATAAATAAGTAAGAGTAGGAAGAGAAGATTAATATGTGGATGAGAGGAAGATTTAAACTGTTTGAGACAGATAAGGTGATATGAATGGAATTACGTGGCTCTGTAACAGGAGAAGGGACAGCGAGTAACAGCAACATGTTCTCTTCAGTTTTAGGTCAAAAGAATTGGAGGGTAGATTAAGGAGGACACAGGAGTGAGGTATGAGGCATAGGTGATAACATCAATACTACTCTTAAAAAAGCCAATCCTTGAGAATTGGTTGAAGTATTAAATAGAGGTACTCATTTACTGTTACCGAAAGGGATCCACGTTCAATATATTTGGGAGTTGAGACTTCACCATTTTTGAGTCATCGGCTTCCTTGCCCATCTGCCTCTCTCAAAGAAACTCTGCTACCGAGTTTAAACAGTATCTGGAATACCCCGTGATTTAACAGGAACACCCCGTGTTCCTCCACCCCGCTGCGCAACAATAGAGAACAGTGCCATGCATGTATGTAGTGTAAATAGTAAACAGCAGAAGGAAATATGTGGGTAACCTCTGACATTATTAACCTGCCCTGTATTGAATATATTGTCACCGTGGCTTTACCCAGCGTATTATAATGTACGTTGGAATCAACTATGATACCATATCCTCTAGGTAGCTATCACAATGCTTGCCTCCTTATCAGAAGTGTGTTTGCATATCACTGGGGTTGTGGAATGTGAGTATGTGACTGTGAGCACATACACAGGGAAGCCTCGGTGTGACTGCATCTGAGCATTCCCAGGCTGCAGGGAAACCTCCATGACTCAGCAGCAGCAGGAGATACAAAGGAGGTCAAAACTATTTTTAACTTAGTCTGACTTGACATCTGATAAACATCACTCAAGATGTGTTTTAACGGCTGGGGCATATCCAGGCCAGCACTCTGCAGGAAAAGAAGCCATTTATATTCCTTAAACACCCATACAAGTCAGGATTATACAACTAAGGAACCATTGTAAGTGTAATCCTCCCTGCCCGGCATCTAGGGAGATTACATTGGTGTGTTATGTATGGCTACCCCGCATGGGTTACCTTGACTCAGGGTGCGGGATTCAGGCGGCTGGGAGATGAGGTAGCAAGGTTGTATAATACTGTAATGGGCGCCAGGAAATGTTATAGTACTGTACAACTGTCATTTACTGTATGTGTCCCCAAGCACAGGGACCGCTCATTCATATATTGACAATGTTGCGCTGTATTTTACATTAGACATACATGAATGTGGTTCTTCCATCAGAGCCCAGTCTTAACACTTGAATGGAGGTACATATCTTGGTTTTTCACTGTGCTAGGACCTGGTCCCCCCTCCCCTGGTTCCCCTTATTTCTCATGCTTTGGTTAAACTAGGCCCAGTGAGGGTCCTAGTGGGTCCTGTATACAGCTGCTTCCACTCCTGAATGATACGTTGTTTTACGAATTCTTTTCTTTCAGTCCTCCTAGCGACCATCCTTTATCAGGACACATTTTATATAAGCGTTTTGGACTATAATTCTTGCTCTGTCTCTAGCACTTTATAACGTGCTTATCTTCATCACTAAACACCATTTTGTAATTATGCACTTAATGAGGTAAATATGCTATCACCAATTCCGAAGAATATTTATTAGATTATCAAACAATTCGCAAATGTAATAATCTACTGTGATAAACTTATACAGGCAGTCCTCGTTTTACAACGCTTCGCTTTTCAACGAATGGCTTATCCAACGCATACCTATGTTCATTTTAACAACGCCAAAACAGCTTATCCAACGCTCTTACAACGCTTTGCAAAGTTGTTTATGTGTATATAATATATATTATATAATATAATACTATATAATATATTATTATGTTTTATCTTATATTATATATATAATACAGTATATACACTATATAATTTATGTGTGTGCTGCATATCTTATTATCTGCATAAAATATTTTGTGTATTTTAGCATCAAAAATGCCTTCAGGAACGTAACCTTTCATTTAAACAGTGTTCCTATGGGAAAAAGTGTTTCGCTTTAAGACGTTTCGCTATCCAACGCCATTTTGAGGAACGCATTGTGTCGGATAACCGAGGACTGCCTGTAATTGCCCAAACTTTCATGAAAACAGTGATTTTTGTGGCAAGATGTGACGAAAAATAAAAGGGGTCCATTTTTTCTGAACACTGTTTATATACTGTATATGTATGTTTTGTGATACTGTCACTGTCCTTTAGGTGCTGGAACAGTGCAGTAAGGGACTTTTCAGCTCTCTGAGAGTTAATTCCTAGAGTAGCCAGCAGCAGCAACTGCCTAATTAATCAGGTTGGACTCCTTGAGTGAACAAGGAAGTGTTTAAGGCAGGTACAGAGAGCTGCCATGCTGAGCCAGAGAGATTGTTGTCCCAGAGAAGGGGACAGAGAAAGTATTCCCCATCCTAGGAAGGAAGGCTGGCACAGTTCCTTAGACCGGCTGGACGATGGCCGCGGAGTCTGCTGGGACTGCCTGGGTTTGAATCCCAGAGAGAAGGAAGGACGACAGACCGTGCTGAAGCGGGGATATCCTGTCCTTGACAATGGACGTACAGAGGAGAGTTTCTCTGAGCTCACATGTGGCCGAGTTCTTCTGGAAGGTAGGACGCAAGGCCGTGCTGAAGCAGGGAAGTCTGTTCCACAATCTGGACTAACAGATAAGGAAAACCCTTTATTATTGTGTGCAAAGACTGTATACATTGTTGCATATGCCAGGACATGTTTTAAGCTGGGAACCAGTATAGTTAGTGGACACAGAGCCTGATGTCACTTCCTTCACTGAATAATATACATCACAGGAGGTGAGGGCAAACCCCATGATTACTCCTGGCAACCTGCCCTTTTAACAGGGATTATTGCACAGGAGGAGAAAGGCATGTAACCCCAAAATTACACAGGGCTACAATACAATTTAAAAAAAAAACGGTAACTTGGACTGCTGCTTTAAAGGCAGAGGCTGCCAGTGAGAAGATCTCAGTGATTGTAGGAACCTGGTAGGTGGAAGGGAATAGAAGAGGCTAGAAGGTATGGAATTTAGTGGACAAAAGAGAGGCAGAGAGGGACGGAGGGGGAGAGGCAGAGAAGGATGGAGGGGGAGAGGCAGAGAGGGGAAGAGGCAGAGAGGGGGAGGGAGGAGGCAGAGAGGGGGAGGGAGGAGGTAGAGAGGGGGAGGGAGGAGGCAGAGAGGGGGAGGAAGGAGGCAGAGGGGGGGGAGGGAAAGGCAGTGTCACGCCTGTATGCCTGCAGACCAAGTTAGACCCCAGTACTGAGGTGGGAACAGTATGATACCACACACCCACAGCAGTGGGAGCAAGCCCGGAGTGTGGTATAGCATTGCTGGGCCTGTTGGAAGAGTTGTTAGAGTATACTTGCAACGCTTGGGGATGTCCGTAAGAATAGTCGTTTCCGTTTGCCAATGTTCGGGAGTCCAGAGGGTAGAGTCGTCAGTGGCTAAGCCAGGTCCTAGGAAGCCAGAGGTAAGCAAGGTAGTGTGCGTAGCAGGGCTAACAGGGATACCAGAGAGCAGAGTAGTCCAGGACAAGCAGAGGTCAAAGCCAGGGAAATCCAAGATAGCACAGGAGCAGGAAACACAGAAACGGAGAGAGAGCACAGCATAGGTCGGGTACACACAGGGAAACAGGAACTATTAGAGTAGTGGGAGAAGCTAGAGATAGGTCAGGGAGAGAAGAGGAGGAGACAGAAGGGGCAGTCAGAGGAATGGCCTGTACGGCTTGGGAGGCGGAGACAGGGGACGCCTGATAAGAGGAGTCTGTGCATGCACCCCCTGTAAGCTGGGGATGCGTGCGCACTGGATGCAACACAGGAGCAGTCCGCACGGAGCAAGGGAAGACCGCAGGAGGGAGAGGAAGCCAAGAGGAGGTGAACGCGCGCGCGGCCTGCGCCCGTGCCATGGCGTGCAAAGGCAGAGCGGAGGGATCAGGTGAGTCAGCGGAGGGGCATGTGGGCGCGCCCCCCTTGGGCTATGGGAGCGTACGAGTAGGGCACATCACCAGGCGTGCGGAACGCCGCGCCGCAGGTACCACGCAGGGAGGAGGCAACGGGACGGATGCCACCACAGGGGAAGGTGATGCGGGCGAGAGGGAACGGGGAGGATCATAGCAGGGGCTCAGGGACCGCGTGGGTATGCGAGACCTGTGGGGTACGCGATGCGGAAAAAGGAGAGAGGTGGAGGGTAAAGGAGCGGCTTGGGAAGGAGTAGGAAGGGCAACAGGAGACGGGAGAGAGGGACCAGGAAGGGAAGGAATCTCCTGAGTCATCACAGGCAGAGAGGGAGGGGGAGAGGCAGAGAGGGAGGGGGAGAGGCAGAGAGGGAGGGGGAGAGGTAGAGAGGGAGGGGGAAAGGCAGAGAGTGAGGGGGAAAGGCAGAGAGGGAGGGGGAAAGGCAGAGAGGGAGGGGGAGAGGCAGAGAGGGAGGGGGAGAGGCAGAGAGGGAGAGGCAGAGAGGGAGGGGGAGAGGCAGAGAGGGGGGGGGAGAGGCAGAGAGGGAGGGGGGAGAGGCAGAGAGGGAGGGGGAGAGGCAGAGAGGAGCGGGAGAGGCAAAGTGGGAGAGGCAGAGAGGGAGGGGGAGAGGCAGAGAGGGAGGGGGAGAGGCAGAGAGGGAGGGGGAGAGGCAGAGAGGGAGGGGGAGAGGCAGAGAGGGAGGGGGGAGGCAGAGAGGCAGAGAGGGAGAGAGTTGTATCTGCAGGGGAAAAAAAAATTCTGGGAATTGTTAACCCAGCAAAACAGGAGTCTGTGAGCCCGTGAGCACATGACTTGTGTATGTGATAAGGATTATTTGAAGATCAGAATAAGCTAACACCATTGTAGCTCCTGTCACTATTTTTGAAACACCTGGGCATATGACTTGACTCCCATTAAACATTTGGGTTGTATACTGCAGGGGTGAACAAACTTTTTATGCCGAGCCCCCCTTTTCATCTATGAAATTTCTCGGCTCCCCTCCCCCCCCCCGCCTGATGTAATCAAAATCACATGACGTCAGCGCCGTGAGCTGGTTCAGCCAATGAGGGCGCACCAGCTTTGTGACGCGTCCGCCACACGTCTACAATCTCCTGCAGCTAAGTTCACAAATGGCTTGGGCTGCAGGCGTGCGCACAGGCAATATACTGGTATTGGATCACTGTTTATTTTATTGTTTGCTGGCATCTGGTAATATGTTTTTTTCTGGTGCACAAAGGCAATACATTTATGGGGGCATTCATCCACCTCTTTGCTACATCCCTTCCCTCTCCCGCACCCCCTTTCTTTCCTTCTCCCATTTGCTTTCCCCAGTGTCATCCTCTCCGACCTACCAGTTTTATGTATTATTTATTTATTCCCATTTTAAATGTTGCCCAGGGATCAGGGACCCAGATAACCAAACTCAAGGGGGGTACTGATGAATCTCCCCTGCTGATCAATACTCCGAAGTGACCCCCCTGACCCAAAGAAGAACTTTCAGCCCCCCAAAACTGATCCTCCCAAGCCCCTCAATACTGCCATCTCTGCCTGACCTTCATCCCTCCATTTAGCCATTGTGCCTCTCCCTCCCCCCAGTGTCTCTCACCTTCCCCCCAGTGTCTCTCTCTCTCACCTTCTCCCCAGTGTCTCTCTCTCACCTTCCCCCAGTGTCTCCCTCACCTTCCCCCCGTGTCTCTGTCTCACCTTCCCACCAGTGTCTCTCTTTCACCTTCCCCCCAATGTGTCTCTCACCTTTCCCCCAGTGTCTCTCACCTTCTCCCAGTGTCTCTCCCCCTGCTCCAATATGTCTTCCACCTCTC
Organism: Ascaphus truei; assembly: GCF_040206685.1. Taxonomy (NCBI): domain Eukaryota; kingdom Metazoa; phylum Chordata; class Amphibia; order Anura; family Ascaphidae; genus Ascaphus; species Ascaphus truei. The sequence goes on from NC_134487.1 coordinate 17,557,384, forward strand.
TATGTCTCCCTCCCCCTCCCCTCAATGTCTCCCACCTCTCCATGTCTCTCTCTCCCCCTCCCCCCAATATGTCACCCACCTCTCCATGTCTCTCTCTCGCCCTCCTCAAAGTCTCCCACCTCTCCAAGTTTCTCTCTCCCCCTCCCCTCCATATGTCTCCTACACACACTCACACACTCACTCACACACACACACACTCTCTCTCTTACTTTCACTATTAAGACACACTTACTTTCACTGCAGTCCCCCCCATGTCGGCTGAAACCTGGGACAGGAGGAGGAGGGGCTGTGTGTGCAGGGAAGGCCCCGGCCCCGCAGCAGGCAGACACCACACACAGACACACACACACACAAACACACACACACACAGAGGAGGGGCTGTCTGTGCAATGGAAGGCCCCGCCCCCGCTGCAGGCAGACACGACACACAGACACACACACACACACACAGACACACACACACAGAGGAGGGGCTGTCTGTGTGCAGGGAAGGTCCCGGCCCCGCTGCAGGCAGACACCACACACAGACACACACACAGACACACACACAGACACACACACAGAGGAGGGGCTATCTGTGTGCAGGGAAGGTCCCGCCCCGCTGCAGGCAGACATGACACACAGACACACACACACAGAGGAGGGGCTGTCTGTGCAAGGGAAGGCCCCGCCCCCGCTGCAGGCAGACACCACACACAGACACACACACACACACAGACACAAACACACACACAGACACACACAGAGAAGGGGCTGTCTGTGTGCAGGGAAGGTCCCAACCCCGCTGCAGGCAGACACCACACACAGACACACACACACACACAGACACACACATACAGACACAGACACACAGACACACACACAGAGGAGGGGCTGTCTGTGCAGGGAAGGTCCCGGCCCCGCTGCAGGCAGACACCACACACAGACACACACACAGACACACACACACAGACACACACACACACAGACACACACACAGAGGAGGGGCTGTCTGTGCAAGGGAAGGCCCCGGCTACGCTGCAGGCAGACACCACACACAGACACACACAGACACACACACACACAGAGGAGGGGCTGTCTGTGCAAGGGAAGGCCCCGCCCCGCGGCAGGCAGACACCACACACAGACACACACACAGACACACACACACACACACAGAGGAGGGGCTGTCTGTGCAAGTGAAGGCCCCGCCCCGCTGCAGGCAGACACCACACACAGACACACATACACAGAGGAGGGGCTGTCTGTGCAAGGGAAGGCCCCGCCCCCGCTGCAGGCAGACACCACACACAGACACACACACAGACACACACACAGAGGAGGGGCTGTCTGTGCAAGGGAAGGTCCCGCCCCGCTGCAGGCAGACACGACACACAGACACACACACAGAGGAGGGGCTGTCTGTGCAAGGGAAGGTCCCGGCCCCGCTGCAGGCAGACACCACACACAGACACACACACACACAGAGGAGGGGCTGTCTGTGCAAGGGAAGGCCACGCCCCCGCTGCAGGCAGACACCACACACAGACACACACACACAGAGGTGGGGCTGTCTGTGCAAGGGAAGGCCCCGCCCCCGCTGCAGGCAGACACGACACACAGACACACACACAGACACACACACACAGAGGAGGTGCTGTCTGTGTGCAGGGAAGGTCCCGCCCCGCTGCAGGCAGACACCACACACAGACACACACACACACACAGACACACACACACACACACACAAACACACACACAGACACACACACACAGAGGAGGGGCTGTCTGTGTGCAGGGAAGGTCCCAGCCCAGCTGCAGGCAGACCACACAAGGACACACACACAGAGGAGGGGCTGTCTGTGCAAGGGAAGGCCCCGCCCCCGCTGCAGGCAGACACCACACACAGACACACACACACACACACACACACACACAGACACACACACAGACACACACACAGAGGAGGGGCTGTCTGTGCAGGGAAGGTCCCCGCCCCGCTGCAGGCAGACACCACACAGAGACACACACACACACAGACACACACACAGACACACACACACAGACAGACACACACACACACACAGACACACACACAGAGAAGGGGCTGTCTGTGCAGGGAAGGTCCCGGCCCCGCTGCAGGCAGACACCACACACAGACACACACAGACACACACACACACACACAGACACACACACACACACACAGACACACACACAGAGGAGGGGCTGTCTGTGCAAGGGAAGGCCCCGGCTACGCTGCAGGCAGACACCACACACAGACACACACAGACACACACACAGAGGAGGGGCTGTCTGTGCAAGGGAAGGCCCCGCCCCGCGGCAGGCAGACACCACACACAGACACACACACAGACACACACACACACAGAGGAGGGGCTGTCTGTGCAAGGGAAGGCCCCACCCCCGTTGCAGGCAGACACCACACACAGTCACACACACAGACAAACACACACACAGACACACCACACACAGACACACAGACACACACACACAGAGGAGGGGCTGTCTGTGTGCAGGGAAGGTCCCAGCCCCGCTGCAGGCAGACCACACAAGGACACACACACACACACACACACAGAGGAGGGGCTGTCTGTGCAAGGGAAGGCCCCGCCCCCGCTGCAGGCAGACACCACACACAGACACACACACACACACACAGACACACACACAGAGGAGGGGCTGTCTGTGCAAGGGAAGGTCCCGCCCCGCTGCAGGCAGACACCACACACAGACACACACACAGACACACACACAGAGGAGGGGCTGTCTGTGCAAGGGAAGGTCCCGGCCCCGCTGCAGGCAGACACCACACACAGACACACAGACACACAGACACACACAGAGGAGGGGCTGTCTGTGCAAGGGAAGGCCCTGCCCCCGCTGCAGGCAGACACCACACACAGACACACACACACACACACACACACACACACACACACACACACACAGAGGTGGGGCTGTCTGTGCAAGGGAAGGCCCCGCCCCCTCTGCAGGCAGACACGACACACAGACACACACACACAGACACACACACAGAGGTGGGGCTGTCTGTGCAAGGGAAGGCCCCACCCCCGCTGCAGGCAGACACCACACACAGACACACACACAGACATACGCACACACACACACACACACACACACAGACACACACACACAGAGGAGGGGCTGTCTGTGTGCAGGGAATGTCCCGCCCCGCTGCAGGCAGACACCACACACAGACACACACAGTCACACACACAGACAAACACACACACAGACACACACACACAGACACACAGACACACACAGACACACCACACACAGACACACAGACACACACACAGAAGAGGGGCTGTCTGTGTGCAGGGAAGGTCCCAGCCCCGCTGCAGGCAGACCACACAAGGACACACACACACACAGACACACACACAGAGGAGGGGCTGTCTGTGCAAGGGAAGGCCCCGCCCCCGCTGCAGGCAGACACCACACACAGACACACACACAGACACACACACAGAGGAGGGGCTGTCTGTGCAAGGGAAGGTC
>NC_134487.1:17565911-17588411 GCF_040206685.1 Ascaphus truei
AGGCCCCGCCCCCACTGCAGGCAGACACGATACACAGACACACACACACACACACACAGACACACAAACACAGAGGAGGGGCTGTCTGTGTGCAGGGAAGGTCCCAGCCCCGCTGCAGGCAGACACCACACACAGACACACACACAGACACACACACACACACAGACACACACACAGACACACACACAGAGGAGGGGCTGTCTGTGCAGGGAAGGTCCCGGCCCCGCTGCAGGCAGACACCACACAGAGACACACACACACACACAGACACACACACAGACACACACACACAGACACACACACACAGACACACACACACAGACACACACACACAGAGGAGGGGCTGTCTGTGCAGGGAAGGTCCCGGCCCCGCTGCAGGCAGACACCACACACAGACACACACACAGACACACACACACACAGACACACACACAGAGGAGGGGCTGTCTGTGCAAGGGAAGGCCCCGGCTACGCTGCAGGCAGACACCACACACAGACACACACAGACACACACACACACAGAGGAGGGGCTGTCTGTGCAAGGGAAGGCCCCGCCCCGCGGCAGGCAGACACCACACACAGACACACACACAGACACACACACACACACACAGAGGAGGGGCTGTCTGTGCAAGGGAAGGCCCCGCCCCGCTGCAGGCAGACACCACACACAGACACACACACAGACACACACACAGAGGAGGGGCTGTCTGTGTGCAGGGAAGGCCCCGCCCTGCTGCAGGCAGACACCACACACAGACACACAAACACAGAGGAGGGGCTGTCTGTGCAAGGGAAGGCCCCACCCCCGCTGCAGGCAGACACCACACACAGACACACACAGAGACACATGCACACACACACACACACACACACACACACACACACACACACACACACACACACACACACACACACACACACACACAAACACACACACAGACACACACACACACAGAGGAGGGGCTGTCTGTGTGCAGGGAAGGTCCCAGCCTCGCTGCAGGCAGACCACACAAGGACACACACAGACACACACACAGAGGAGGGGCTGTCTGTGTAAGGGAAGGCCCCGCCCCCGCTGCAGGCAGACACCACACACAGACACACACAGACACACAGAGGAGGGGCTGTCTGTGCAAGGGAAGGCCCCGCCCCCGCTGCAGGCAGACACCACACACAGACACACACACACAGACACACACACAGAGGAGGGTATTCTGGAAGCCAGAGGGTCACGTGTAGGATGACTTAGCTCAGATAGTGTCAACTCGGCCCTCTTTTCCAAGCACGACAAGGTCTGTTTCTTTTCTTACTTTATTTTGGAGAAAGCAGGATAAAATACAGTCTCTTGTGTAGAGGTGTAGGTCTAAATCTCTGTGTGTGCTTAGTAGTAAAGGGAGGTGAAAAGATAATTTTGTAGCACCATTACAGGGGTTACAGCAAAGTACTCACTCATCCAGTGGTGTGGTGGAAAAGGAAATGTCAATGTATGCTGGGTAGTGAGATAGTCTGGGGACAGACCATCTGTGGGCAGAGCCGAGGGGGAGAAAGCAGACCAGCCCATTTGAGAGAGAAGCTGTGGCTGCCATGGCAACTCACAGGAGTGTCTGGGGAAGCTATAACATGTAGCAATAATGTTGCATCTTTAATACAGCAACTGCTGGGAGAGAAGGGAATGGCACTGAATTATCACACAAGCACTGTGTTTGTGTACAGAATCAAACACATTCAGCTGGCATTAAGAAGGCTGACAAGCAGGGCTGCAAGGAAAGGGGGGGGGGTGAAACAGAAGTGCAGACAGGGGTATTCCTGTTCCATGACAGAGGGGCTGTCTGTGCAAGGGAAGGCCCCGGCTCCGCTGCAGGCAGACACCACACACACACACAGAGGAGGGTCTGTCTGTGCAAGGGAAGGCCCCGCCCCCCCTGCAGGCAGACACCACACACAGACACACACACACACACAGAGGAGGGGCTGTCTGACAAGGGAAGGCCCCGCCCTCGCTGCAGGCAGACACCACACACAGACACACACACAGACACACGCACACACACACACACAGCAGCAGGGAGCTTGTGAGCTGCTTGACCGCCCGTACACAGCTCTGGCCGCCCCCAAGCTTCCCCGCACACAGCCCGAGGCCCCCCTAAATAATCTTGCGCGACCCCAAGTTTGCGCACCGCTGGTATACAGTATTGATACTCTGACATCCAAAACCTGTGCCAAACTAGGTGTACTTTATAGAAACTAATCCTCCCTATGCCAGCTGGTCAGAAAGTGCATTGAACAACAGATGCTAATGGCAATTTAGTAGCGATCCCGGCACGATCCGGCCTCGCCACGTGATGCTGTTTAAAGCTCTCTCTGTAAATACTGCTGGTTGGTAGCACTATTGAGCCATATAGGGGTTTTGTATAGTCACTAGACCCTAGTGTCACCCTGAGTTGGACACATCTTACAACTGCTTAGTTAATATGCCCCAAAGTCTGCTTTAAATGTATGTATGACTTTATTTATATACAGTAGCACCATTAATGTACATAGACCTTAACAGCAGTAATACACGTGACAATCATATAAACAACAAGTAATACACAACACATCATGGGAAGAAGCGCTTCAGACATAAATGTAACATTTAGGAAAATGAGTCCCTGGCATCATTCATAAACTTAAAATTAGAGACAAAACATAAAACACAGGCAGAGCCCAGTGCTACATCCATTGGCTATCATTCATAAACTACAATGTTTTTACTTAAATGTATCATGTGGCAACATGCGGTGACCTCACAGTACTCTGGAGTTCCGCCAGTGCCTGGTGACCAGGTGTTCATAAGATGCTGGTCAGTTGTATATCAGCTCTTTGAGAAGATGGATTACCGCAAGGCATTTCCCTGGAAGATGCCTTTTGTAGTCTTTTTTCTTCTTTATTCTCTATTTATTAATGGATTGTTTTTCTGGTTTCCGTGAGTATCTGCTTATAATAATGCTTTAACCCTACAACAGCCACCTAAATAGTATGCATTTTAAATTCAAGTCTTATAGAGACATTAGGGGCCACTTTGGAAGCAGCCATCTTGCTTATCTAATGTACAATAAGAGACTCCTCTTCAGGCTAAAAAAAACAATAGAGGGAGGAGACCGTTTATAATGTTAGTTTTCTTAGATAAACCATGGTCTGCACAGTGGGAAGAATTACTCGACCCAACGATGTCTCATCTTTGCACCTTTTACCTCTACAGCCCTGTCATGTCTTAAACCTTTTTCACTAACCTCTTTTTACCTATTAAAAAAAAAAAACATCACATTACATTATCTACATGTATGTTACTGACTCCCGGGGCACTTGACCTCCCTGAGTGCACTTTAATGAACGCACTTTTACACCTGCTGCCTGCAAATCTCCCAATGTACCACTTAGATTGTAAGCTCCCCGGGGCAGGGCCACCCTTAGCGTCTGTTGTCATTTACTTGCTTCTCTTATCCCCACTATTTGTACTTTATTTTCCCTATATATTGTAGTTTTGTAAAGCGCTGCATACACTGTTGGTTGGCACTATATTAAAAAAAATCAAGTATTCATACCGTTAAAATATTAAGTTATATTTAAGGATCTCACAATAGAACTGGAATGAAACTAAATACCCATGTAATATTTTTCTCATTTAGATGTATGTGGCTGGCGGATCATTTCCACATGGTTTTCCCTATCACAGCAGCTGTGACCTTCCTCCTGAAGATAATCTTGCTTATGAATATGTGCTGTACAACTTCAGGCACTGATTGGAAAGGTAAGTCATTTGATAACATGAAGCACAATTGATCTTGTTCGTTACCATTTTAATGTTCAAATATTACAGAGAACCACACAGGATATATTAGTTATTTAAATACCTAACACTTGAAAATGACCAATGGATGTTGCATAATCTCTGTTTAAATAGATGTGATGTATAATATAGAAGATAATACCAGCATAAGATCCTGACTAGTTGGTGCAAGAACTTTTGCTCATTCAGTCGCACGTGTAGAAGGGTTTCTCTGTGTAGTGAATTGAGACATTTGCTTTTTCTTTCTAAGTCAATTGTACATAAAAGTACACTCGGGACAAGTTTAACTTTTTTTCTTCAGGGTTAAAACAGCTTTTCTATTTAAATTGGTACTATGCTGTCATCTACCTTAGGGCCCCTTCATTTGAATTGGCTACTTTTGACCAATTTATTTAAGTGCTTAGCACCAAAATGTACATTTCAAACAAGTAAATAAAACATTTGAATGTCAAAAGAAAAGAATTGAAAATTTCTTCTGTGGCTTCCCTTCTGTCTTTTGATAAACCACTTTTTTATCTCCCGTTTCTATCTATCTGTTGTTAACATTGACTTCTTCTCATGTAATTTTTCTGAGCTCTGTCACACACTCCCTCTTAATAGTTACACAAGTTTTTGTTCTTATTGTTAACTCTAAAATCGGTGAAATCGCTGATATACTAATATCTAGGTAAGAGTAACTCTGTTTCATTCACTATTACAGGATCACGCGGCAGATACCCGGTATCCAGCAGGAAAGTATGATATTTTAATAGTCTTTGGTAGTGACATATTAGAAAATATTCCTAAAATATTTGAGACAAAATAGGTACAACGTCCAATGTAACATTATTCATAAACACTTTCCACTAGACTTAAAATGATGACCAAAAATGTCTTATGTGCTTTGTACTAAATGCTGTGTAAATGTCTGCTTTCATATATATTCTGATGTCTTTTATACATGACTCTTCTAAATTCTATTGCAGAAATAAAATAATTACTTTTTATACTAATTGCTAACAAGTTACATACATTATGACTGTGCAGTCATTCGAAGAAGAAATGCCCCACACCATATGTATTACACGTCAGTCAATATTATATTATACAAGGAAAAGTGAGCAGCTACACAAAAGTTTTTGGTTTCATGCCCCCAAATTCTTCTTATGTAATAAAGGTCTAACGCAGTGTTTTTTTTAACTGGGGTTCCTGGGAACTCTTGACACGGCTAAAGGGTTTCCTGCAATTTTCAGGTCATTTGACAATTGTACCAAATACAGAAGAATTTACAATAGATCCTTTTTTTTTAACAAATCTATTGTATCTGCCATCACAGTCTCCATGGGTAATGAATTCCACACTAACTGCCCTTACTGTAAAGAACCCTTTCCTTTGTTGATGGTGAAATCTCCTTTCCTCCAACCTTAAGGGATGGCCCCGAGTCCTTAGTACTGAAGGCTACAACATTACTGGGTTGTCGACAACACATTTCCGAGTAACATTTTAGTATTGTAGCAATTTACTCTTTGTTTTTACTCTTCAGACCCCATTGGTGGCATCAATGGTAGCCATGAACACATATGGGTAAAACTTGAACACAAGTGAGCGAATATGGCACATTCTGGGCATTCACACTTGAGCTGATATAAAATGAAGATATAAAACTTTTCCAGAAATCACAATGGTACATTTTTAGCCAATACGGTCAGATAGAAATGGCAAAAATTAGTGAATACACTGGTGGATTTTCTCAAACTAGGGAAATATTGTATTGTATGTCTTTATTTGTATAGCGCCATTAATGTACATAGCGCTTCCCAGTAGTAATACACGGGGTAATCATAAAAATAACAAATAGATATAAATAACAGGTCCTGGGAATAAGTGCTTCAGACAAACTTAACATTTAGGAAGAGGAGTCCCTGCCCCGAGGAGCTTACAATCTATTTGAAATGTAGGAGGAATATACAGAAACAGTAGGAGGGCATTTTGGTAAGTGCTTCTGCAGGGGGCCAAGCTTTATGTATCGTGTCTAGTAATATCTATGGTGCTACTCATTTGCTTCTTTAAGCAAGTGTGTCTGAAGGAGGGTCTTAAAGGTGTATAGAGTAAGTGCTTGTCGGATATCGAGGGGAAAAGCATTACAGATGTGTGGGGCAGTCAGTGAGAAAGGTTTAAGGCGGGAGAGGGCTTTAGATACAAAGGGGGTAGAGAGAAGACATCCTTAAGCAGAAAGCAAGAAGAATATTGGCAAATTGCAAGTTTTGCGAAAATGTGTACAGATAAAACCAATAGTCCTCCAACATTTTGTGAATGAATGGGCATGTTCAGGAATCAAACTGGGGTAGGTTTGCACAGCGGTTTGCAAATTATGTGTGCATGGGGAAAAGGCCATCTTGAATGTCTCACAAATTATAACAGTGCGGTTCAATCCCAGAGAAAACCTACAACTAAAAGTGGACGGATTGCAGCTAATGTGAATACCTTTTATTTCCTTAGAACGATGCAAAAAGAGAACTGGATCTGCGAGTGAAAGAAATCTGGAGTTATTTTTTATTCGGAGCCAGCCTCACTATCCACTCACTAATACTGCTCCTGTACTCTGGGATCTATATCATTTCAAATTACAAAGGGCCCTATGGACCAGAAATGTGCTGCACGTATCCTTTGTAGTAAATGGAAGTGTGTGTGTGCTGGGCTTTTAATTGGAAAATAATTAGAAGTGGTTTTACACCAACCCCAGGGGATCCGTAGCCAGGTTATGTTTTAGAAAGAACCAAAATACTCTGTTCAACATATGCAATTTAAAGTGCATCCTCGTGTTTGTTCATTCCCTGATTGTTCATCAACTTCTTTGGCCAGTGTTCACTGAGGAAACTGCTGCTCTCAATGCCATTTAATTAACACAGAGCAGGGATACAGACAGCCTCACTCAGAATTATTGCATGCTATTGCCATTCTTTTGAACTTTGTATGGTGATGTCTTGCCTCATCCAGAAAAGTTAGGCTTGCGCTGGGCATGGCAAATTCAATACAATAATAATAATAATATGTATTAATGTAGAATACGAATATTTCTTAGAATTGTATTTTTGTATAGCAGGCACTGTTAACAATACAAGCATGGATTGATGGAATAAGAAGGATAACGACACCAAAAACAAGTGGAGCACTTCAAGATAATATGGAGCAAGATCCTTTAATAGGGCGAGGTAGTGGGTATTCAAATGAAATGGGTGTTCTTTGCATAAGAACAGCACATCAATAAATATTCCACATTCAGGGTTTTAATCGTTCTAATAATGCAATATATTAAAGTATAAGGTATGCATTGGCACAATAGAAATAACACTTATTGTACTTTAACAAACTGAATAATGAAACTCTTACAGTCACTTTTCCTGGTAGTGGTATATGACAAAAAAAGAGAAGAGCACCAGATATAGAGGCAGAGGTTAATCACTGAGCAAGAAGAACATATTTACTAACATACACCGAAGTCTGATGTGCAGGTTAAAAATGCACTGTAGCTGCCTTAAGTAAAGGGGTTAAATGTAAATAACTAAACTAGGGTATTATTGTCCTTTAAAAGCTGCCTCACAGTATTTCCTAGTCTTCATCAGTCAATCATCAAAAAAATATATTTTAATCAAAAATATATATTTTCCTTAATGATGACATTTAGAATTTGTGTCGTTTCTATCACACTAATTAGTATCCCATTATCTACATGTTACCTTGCAGCTAAATACCGAATAATAATAATTGGAAAGTTCCACCATGTGGCAGTAGGGCCTCATGGTGTGGTCATTGAGAATCCCAAAGAGCGGGTAAGGCTTTTATATTTTTTATTGTTTTTATTTTCCACAGCAAATAAACATAAGGCACACCGTCCCTTTAAGGCAAACACAAAACATAAAAAATAATACCTACTCCACAGTAGGGAGGCTAACTACACAGTATAAAGCTAACTGCGAGTTGACCGACTAAATCGGTTATCAACTTTAAAGAATAGATTCTTGTATGTAGAATTAAGAACAATTTCTTATCTGTTTATTTGGGACTCCTGTCCTAAGAGCACATTCAGGCAATCTTTCAGGATCCAGCTGAAAGGACAGCTCTGGTGTATGAGAAAACCCACCTGCTACCAGCAGTAGCCTCCTTATCAAGCTGGCTGACAGCCCTGTTAGTGCAGCCCTAATTGCTCAAGTAGCTCTATCTGGGTTAACCTTCTGACTGCTGGTTTCAGCAGTCACAGGGTTGTTTCCCAGGCATATTCACCAGCAAGTGACTTCACCCTATCACACACCCAAATCAGGCCTGTGCTGATTGTATAGCTGCTGGGTTCTTGTGTTATTCGTGTAACATGCAATGTGGAAAGTGCTGCAAAAAGTGAAATAAAGCAAATAACTAATAAACTATTGGTGTAATTAGAACACCAGCATTTGGCCCAGTTGCCAACTTATCTTTTACAGTGCCCACTGTAGTGTATGATATATAATCTACAGGGGTGCCGAGCCTCTGATTGAGCCACCCATGCTGAAGCAGGGATAGCCTGAAAACCAGACCTGTTGGTGGGGCTTGAGGACTGGAGTTGAGCACCCACCCTGGTATTGATAAACAGTCACCAACATGAGTTTGTAAGCTCTACAAGACTAGGGCTCATTGTGTCCATGTGCCCTGTCAGTGCTAAATACAATAGGAAAAATACAGCTCAACCCCCTTATAACGCTGTGCTTGGGGTCCAAAAAATCACATTGCGTTATAGGCGGATCGCATTAGAAATAATGTACCATTGTATGCATTGTACAATAAAGTATTTAAGATACCAATAATCGTGTTGTAAAGTATTCATAAATATGAAAATTGGGAGCCACGCTTACATCACGCTATAAGCGGATTCGCGTTGTAACGGATCGCGTTATAACAGGGTTGAGCTGTAGTTATAGTCATACCCAAAATAAGGTTGGAGAAGACAGATAAAATTCCATTCAATCGATGATTGATACAGTGTGCCAGTATTCATGGGCCGTGGGATATAGGACAGGAATTTATTTGATAATGATTATATTTTACACTAAGCACGATACACCAAAAAATGTTTGCACCAAAATGGACACAAGATGTATGTAGATATATCTTTATTTATATAGCGCTACCCATGCTTACAGCACTACACAGCAGTAATACACATGACATAATAATATAACATAAAGGAATAAGCGCAAGATTCTACACAAAATTGAAATTTCATGCAGATGTAATTTGTATCGCATTGTTTAGATTGTACGCTTACAGATAATAACTCTACTTCACATTTTGAAGCTGCTTTGGCTCAGTCTCCATCGCTAGAGAAATAGAGGAGTGATCCCCTAGCAATGCTCACAGGGAACGTCCACGTAATGAAAATGCAACTGTAGCCCCTGAAGCATAAAGTCTTTCCAATCAAAATAGCATAATGAAGCTAGAACTCCATAATCCACAATGTATATGATCAATAGTGCCGCTGTGTCCCTTAATGACCACTCTCTGTGGACTCCCAATAGCCTGCAATAGGTAGATCTTGTATGGGTGTTAGTGGCTGCAGAGGACTATGAAATAGTAAGGCACAAAATTGAGTAACAGTAAGTAATGAAATAACTCACTTGGTGATCATCTGGAGATCCAGGTGCTGTCGGCGTGCTCCTACCAAAAGGAATCAGCATAGGAAGGGTCGTGACCCTTCCTTGGCTCAGAGCTCCAAATCATTTATTTGGAATTGTACTGTATTTTTCTATATTCAATGTGTAGAGCGTATTTAATAGAAGTACATGAGGGATACACAGCATATACAGACACTGAGATAGCAGCAGCAAAATAATACACATGGAAGTATACTGTACATTACAAATAAATATACTAATACATTGCGTTTTCCTTTTAGGTCATGTCTGGTGGATCACATTTACCAAGTGTAAACCTGTGTAAAGATGTGATTATTCAAATACCAGGTAAAATCACAATATTTTTTAAAATGCAACAAAGAAAGGATGAAACTGGAACAACTCTTGCCTCTGAATGTATGAGAAGAATTTGAGAACGTTTTGAAAATACAGTGGTGCAGGGTGCATCTGTGAGGACCTGATGTGAAAACTGATCCAGAATATTTGGTCTAATGACGAGACTAATGAAATAGCCCCAAATAGGAGAGGTCCACTTTAGGGCACAACTGGCTGTCATGACTGATAACACAATCTTTATTGGTCTAATTAAATAAGCCAAACTATTAAGATACTTACTGGTGAGCTGTGAAGTAATTCATTAAAAGTATGGGGAGGAAGATGGGAAAGGAGTATAACATACAAACAGCGTGGTGTGGGTGAAAGTTGGACTCACATGCCAATCGGTTACTTCGTAGATACACCATGTGGCAACGTGTGGTAATGAGGAATTAGCTCACCAGGATCTTAATAGTTTGGCTTATTTCATTCGACCAATAAAGATGACGTTTTATTAGTTATGACAGCCAGGCGTGTGTAACGCTGCTCACTGCAGGACATGATACGGACCCGCAGGGCAGAGGTAGGAAGTAGTACACCGACCTTGGACTGGCATCTTAGGCCTGGGATGCAGGGGAAGACAGGTTCGGTTCCGGGGAAGGTGCAGGTACAGGTAAGGGGAAGGCTCAGGACTCGGGTATCGAACAGATCCCTTATAGCATTCTCTCAAGTAGACTTCTCCTATTTGGGTGATAGTCTCTGCATTAGCCTCCAAATATTCCTTATACATTTATTTTCATAATGTCACTTTACTATTTTTACTACACCATGAATTAAATACTTTTAATATATATTTTTTTTTCAATCAAGCTGATTAGATCAAGTAAACTTTTGAGCGGGTTCATTAAAGTACATTTTGCACATGCACTTAAATAAGTGTAAATAAGTATATTTGTATATCAGTTTACCATTGACATGGGTACAAAAAGAGCAATGGATATATTACCAAATCACTATTTTGAAGCAGTAACATTACGCCAATGCATTTTCTTACCAACATAGAGTCGTGAAAACAAATTGCGTTTAATATTTAAAAAAAAAAAAAAAATTCTTGCACAAATTAAAGCCTCCATAATGGAGCCAAAATCACATATAAAAACACAGGAAAGGCCGAGTTTGTCTCCGAATCCATATTAGATCTCCATTTTTAATCTAAAAATGTACTTACAGGTACGGTACTGTATATCAAAAGTATTAAAAATGCAGTTGTCATAAAAACTGGAAAAAGTATTAAGCAAATTCAATTTGTGTTCCTGACTCAATTTTGGAGAATCGGGAATAACCTTTCTGAAAATTGTTTGCAGCTTAATCATTGATTGTAGCAAAGTTGTCTATATATCACTTCTGCTAGAAACTTAATTTGTGTTGAGCAACAGACTAGAAACATATTGCACATTACTATGACACAATAATTATAAAGTGTTCTTCTTATTCCAGATATTATCGAGCCTGAACCAAACATCAAGATGTTCCAAGTTGGTCAACATTCTGACAATATATCAGAACTGTAAACTGTTAACCTTATTTATTAAATATTTTAAGATAAATAGATATGTCGTGTGTTTTGGTGTATTTTATTGTTATTGGCTACAGAATACTCTATGAGATCATATTGTTTGAAATCCTAGTGATCTTGTAAAGCAGGGATCACAGACTCTCTTTTTTTTCTAGTGGAGATCCCATTCTGGGCTCCTGTGGATGAACGGAAGAGGATTCCTCATCACCGACTCGGTGATCACGTAAATCGCACTGTGCCGGAGGGGCTGGGGCGCTCTGGTGCTGCCGCCTCTCCTGCTCTCAAACAGTTAATAAACCTGTCACTGTCCAAAAGAAGCGCTGTGAGTTTATTTCATTCGTAGGGAGGGGAGTGGGGCTCTAGGGCCTGCACTGATCCCATTACTGTTATGATTTGTTATCATCAATGGGTCTGGAAAGGATATGTAACACTGTCCAGCCACTTTGATGATGTCGATGACCAGATATGGCCATATTGCCCCCCCCCCTCCTGATGTAGAACCCCATATAAGGTCATATACATAATTCAGATGAAGGTAAAACAGTCCTGCTTACCTTCACTTGGGACACGGATCCAGACGGAGATGCAGAGACGACTGCAGACTGCGTCACAGCTCACCTGAAAGGTGAATATCATCGGCATTCCTCTCCCTGCAGATGGCCCATTAAAGTGAAGGATTAACACTGCGGTGTCCCATTCAAAAGTTCTTTGGTGTCCCAGGTGCCAAGATAGATGCACCAGTTCCGGATAACTGGGTGCCCCCACACAACAAAGAAAGCCTGTTGCTTAACCCCATACAATGATAATTATATAATGATGTTGTAAGGTGGTGCAGGAGGGATTAGAATGGTATACTGTATGTACAACAACTATGTGACCCCCAAAAGGGATCACGCGAAAGAGTCCCTCTCAGATTGCACTCGTGCCTTATAATGGGGAGTGTTAGGCAAAAATAGCTCACAGTATCATACTCAAACAAATATCAAGACTATAAGAGCTATGGATGGCTCTGGGAGACCCCACTAAATAAATATATATATATATATATATATATAGTTATACGTTACCGTTCCAAGGATTGGTAAACAAGAGACAGCACTCAAAGTTGAAAATCAAAGTGTATTAGTGAAAGCAAAAATACATCCAGAAACCCAACGTTTCGGTCCTACAGAATGGGACCTTCCTGAGGAAGGTCCCATTCTGTAGGACCGAAACGTTGGGTTTCTGGATGTATTTTTGCTTTCACTAATACACTTTGATTTTCAACTTTGAGTGCTGTCTCTTGTTTACCAATCCTTGGAACGGTAACGTATAACTACATTCTCTATATGGGACGTGCACCTGTGGCTTACCAGCACCTATTGGAGTGCCAACTGCCTTATCTGACTATATATATATATATATATATATATATATATATATATATATATATAAAGCAACTGTAAATATTCCTGTATATTCATTTGCATGTCTTAGACAGGTCTGCAACCCTGTCTTTTACCATTATCACCCAGCAAACAGCACTTCCACTGCAGCAAGGGATTCTGGGAAATGACATGCAAATGAGCACACAGTGCCACTTTTTATCTCATGCTCACATTACATGAGCAACCCTTAGTCAATGCATGCTGCTTTAAACACAGCTTTTAAGCAAGGACTTGGGAGATGCAAAGTCAGTTAACCCACTCACAGACATGTTTCAACCTTGATGGGTATCATCAGTGTGAGGTTGGCTTGCTGACATTTGCTCAAATGAGATAAGAGTAGGTAATCACCACGACTATTACCCACCATAACCTTAATAGTCGTATATATATATATATATATATATATATATATATGTAACGGGTATTCCACCCCACCCAATCGCATATATAGTGTGGGTGCGTAGAACATGCGGTGTTACCGGTGTGGTGCGTATACCTGCAGGCTCACAGGAGGTCTGAGCCTCCGCTAGTGAGAGCCTGGGGTGAATCCTCTGGAACGTATCTTCTTTCAGCGCCTCCACCTATGTAGGATTTTAGGGAAGTGTAGAATGACCCTAACATAGGAACCCACTCAGAAACCACACACACAGTGATTATATAACTAATGACTTTACTAACAAATAATAATAACCTGTGTCCCTCTCACGAGGAGACACTAACAGTGACGTCTCGCAGGACGATTCCCCAACACTAGGTGATCCCACCCAGTGTCCCAAGAACCCCACCCAATGTCCCGTACTCCTACAGAGATAGTCAATGGGTGACTGCGCAGTCACTAAGAACCTCTAGGCCTGTTGGTGCACATAGGATGGTATAATACCTGCCGAGCACTCCGGTGCTCGGGTCAGCAACAATCTTCTCAAAGGATCAGTCGGGCGATGCCTCCTTCTGATCCTTCAACCGCACTCCTTGTACGTGGGCCGCTACAGCGGTCCCACTCCGGAACAGTCTCTGTGGACCCCAACGTGGGTCCAACCGCTTCACGGAAACAACAATACTTCTCTGTGTCCCTACCTATATAAGGGACACGTGCTGCACTATAGGCCGTCCCTATAATACAGCAACCTATGGTGGCTTGGGATACTCCTATGGGCCTAAAGGGTTAGGACCTGTCCCATTCACCTAACTACCCACGTCCCTAAGCCTCTCTAACGCTAACAGTCAACGTGCTGCGCAACAAGGTGCCTGCCTGTCAGACCTCACAGCACTGCCCGCTGTGACTCTGACAAGGCAGCACTCCAAACTAGGGGCCGCGTCCCTATCTAGGACCTCCCTAAGCAATTACCCACTCAACTAATGGGGAGTTGGGGCCTGCCTGGGGTGTAGGTACCTATATGGGGCAGAAGCTGCACTCGCTCCCCGCACCCTTCCTTCCCTACAGCTCCCTGACTCCAACTCTCTTAACTGCGGACTTCCAACTACTGGAGTGACAGGGTCCCTTACTCTAAGGCAGTCCCTGGCAACACTCCTATCATAGGGTAACTCAGAGCTATCTTGGACCAAGGGGGTGCTGGCCTAATACAGGGGAGTCCCTCTCTCCTGCACCCTACCTCCTTCCCTTGTCTGCTCCTTCCTCTGACTTTGCTCTGACTGACCACGCAGCTCTCTGCCCGCGAAATGTATCCAATCTATCCAGGGCAGTCCTGCAGCCCTATTGGCTCCTATGAGGCACCTGGTGCCTCCCTCGCTAAGCACTATGGGAATTGTAGTCCCGGGGCACTTACAATAACATTGGGGCCACGTGCGCGCCTTCCCTCTGCCTACACTAACTCCTAATGGCCGCCGCAACCTCTCACTAGCTATCCCTACTCTCGCGCGACTCTCCTGCGCCTTCCCTGCCCTCACGCAACTGTTCCCTGCCTCTCGCAGCCTCCCTGCGCGTGCGCGAGCTATCTGGGCCGCCGGGGACCTACTGCGCATGCGCGAACTGAAGCGCAATGGCGGCGCCCTAGGCAAGAGCCGCCGGAGATCTCCTGCACTCCGGCGAGCTCCCTCTTCGGCCCCCACCCTCCGGAATGGCCGTCGGGTCTGCCGCTGGCCTCTGGCAGTACCTGACAGCGTCCGTGGCCACGGAGGCTCCCTGGGGGGTCGAGGGGAGAAAAAGGTGACCTGGCTACATATATATATATATATTGTGATATATTGAAGCAAAAGGTGTTTGAGGGGAGGTACATAGGACCCAGCACCTTCCAGGGTGTGTTCCCTTCACTCTCACCTGAGCCCTAATTAATGAACTTCAAGGTTAAAAGGCAGCACAGACAGCTTCCTGTGCTGCTGCTGTGCTGGTCTGAAGGCACACACACAGACAGCCCTGTGAGATACTGCAAAGGGAAGCTGCAGGTACAGTGTCTAAAGTGGGGAAAGACCTTAGGTTTCCCCCACTGTTAGTTAGGGACTAAGCTGTATTAGTCAGAACTCTGAAAAGAGTTAGGTTTTTGTTTCTATTTTCTTACAAGTTAACCCTGTTCCTGCTTTGTACCTGGCAAATAAACCCTCCTGTGCATCAATACTACGTTTCCCTGCCTTTGATCTGGATGAAAGAGACTGCAACGTGGTGTGGACATCACAATATATACATATATGTAGCTCCGGTCTTATTTTGCCCTCCTTGTACCTCTCTGTAGCGTGCCGAGCGATCGCGGGTGCCGCCGGAGCCAGCGACGGACCCGCCGGCACAACGCGAGGGTGGGGGCTAGTACAGGGAGCCGTGCGCTGTTCCCTGATGCGGCCAGTTGCCGGGGACGTGAGCTGCCCGTTGTTAGGGCCGCGATCGCGTTGCCGAGGTCCGAGCGGCACGTGGAACAGGGCGCCGCCATTGCGCGATAGTTCGCGCATGCGCAGTGACAAGCGGGCGCAGGGAAGGCCCCAGACAGTTCGCGCATGCGCAGCAATAGCCAGAAAGTTAGGGCAGCCCTTAGGAAGTCGCGTGAGGGCAGGGAAGCGGAGAGAAAGGTTGTGGCGGCCATTAGGCGTTCGCGCATGCGCAGGGCAAGTGCGCACGCGGCCCCAATACAGATATAGCCTACCAGGGACTACAACTCCCATGGGGCCTAGCGAGGTAGACACCAGGTGCCTGATAGTGGCCAATGAGGGCCAAGGATTCTCAGGCAGGGAGAAAGGCTACAATGTTGCGGGGACCACGTTTTGGCAGTTGGAGCTGGGAGCAGGAAGGGGAAGGAAGGGTGCAGGGAGCGAGTGAAGCTCCTGCACCAGGTAAGGTTCCCCAAATCCCAGATAGGCCCCAACTCCCCACCAGATTAGTGGGTAATTGATAAGGGACGGCCCGAGATAGGAAGGCTGCCCTTAGGTGTGAGAGGGTGCAGGCTTGTCAGTGTGACGGCTGGTAGTGCTGTGAGCGCTGACAAGTAAGCACAGTGTGTGCAGCGTGTGCTGTTGCTGCATGTTGTTGCTGCATGTACCGAGTGCAGTGTGTGCAGTGTGTTGCGGCGAGGCTAGTTGTTAGTTACAGTTAGGACTGGGAAGAGTTAGGGGAACGGGAAAGGCCATTAACCCCTTAGGTCCCAAGTAGGTCCTCACTCCCCAGTTTGTAGTGCGACAGGGACAGGCCCTATGTTAGGGATCCTGCCACAGTAGGGTAGATTAAATAGGGACACAGCGGACGCTGCGGTTCCTGCTTAGAGGTTCGGATCCAAGTTGGGATCCTCAGAGACTGTTTCCAGGTTGGGACCGCCCCTGGCGGTCCACGTGCAAGAAGTCCGGTTGGGGATCAGATGACGTCATCCTACGACTGATCCTTTGTGAAGACCGTTGCAGGCCCGAGCACTGGAGTGTTCGGCAGGTAACTCTGACCTACATGTGCACCAACAGGCCTAGTAGTTTTCTCAGTGACTGCGCAGTCACACCTATCCGCTCTCTATAGAGTACGGGACATTGTGTGGGGGATTACTGGACACTGGGTGGGATCACCCGGTGATGGTGGGAGAGTTATGTGTCAGGTCACTCAGTGTCTCCTCTAGAGAGGGACACCCGATATAGTGTGTAAGGTTATACAGTTATAGCATAAGGTTATATGTGTTGGGTCACATTGCTATAAGATAGAGTGATAAGGTATTGTGCATTATCTTATAGTAAAACTGGTTGCATCATATATGTGTGTTGTTGTATTTCTTGCCCAGGGGAATCTCACGTCACGGGGATCCTGGGTAAGTGGAGGCGCTGCGCTAGGTAAATGTGTAAGGGTTGCCTCAGGCTCCCAGCTAGCGGAGGCTCAGATCTCCTGGAGCCGCAGGTTGTGCACAGTGACCAGTAGTCCCTTTGGCTGGCGTCAGAAAAAGGGCTACATATATATATAAAAAATAATAGTAACATTTTATTAACACGTGTATAATTGACAACGTGAATAATCTATGTACAATGTAAATAAAATCCCCTCAGTGAAGATGGACCAAATACAGTGATATCAGGGGTATAATGAAATTAAAGGTAACCCTACAAAGTCACATGGATATAACCAATGTTAGCTTGGGCTATTACACACGCAGAACTTGCATGAATATATGTGGCTGAACAATAGCAGCGGCAGAGAACCTTACAACATTACCACCCTCCTCTACCAAGCTAGGAGGCAATTGATGATAGATGGTGTATGATGGTATGAAGGGTCAGGGCCGCCAACAGGGGGGGACAAAAGGTACAGGCATCCCAGGCCTCGTGAGTCTGGGGGCCCGGGGCCCCTGCGCGGCCGTGCCCCTCGATAAATCCCGTCGCCCGGTCAGCACGGGGTAACAGGATTTAGCGCGCATGCGATCCACCAGACAGCGCGCTTGTCTGCACCAAGAAAAAAAAGGAAAAACCTCCCCCCCACTCCTGATTGGCTGACGCGTGTTGGCACGCTGCCAGGAT
Organism: Ascaphus truei; assembly: GCF_040206685.1. Classification (NCBI taxonomy): domain Eukaryota; kingdom Metazoa; phylum Chordata; class Amphibia; order Anura; family Ascaphidae; genus Ascaphus; species Ascaphus truei. Next base: position 17,583,627 of record NC_134487.1, read on the forward strand.
TTTTTCCCGCCTGCAGCAAGCTCTATATGAGCTTGCAAAACGAGGCCCGCCTCTTCCTGCATGGAGCAAGTAAGTTAACTCCTGCTCCGTGCCTGCCTTGCCTCCATGCCCCCTGCTCTGATTTCCCCCATCCCCCCCAATTTCCCCCCGCTCTGATTCCCCCCTCCGAGAGTGTCTGAGTGTGTGTGTGTCTGAGAAAGAGTGTGCGTGTGTCTGAGAGTGTGTGTGCGTGTCTGAGTGTCTGAATGTGTGTGTGTCTGAATGTGTGTGTGTCTGAATGTGTGTGTGTGTCTGAATGTGTGTGTGTGTGTCTGAATGTGTGTGTGTCTGAATGTATGTGTCTGACTGTATGTGTCTGAATGTGTGTGTGTATGTGTGTTTGTGTATGTGTGTCTGAATGTGTGTGTAGGTATGTGTCTGAATGTGTGTGTGTGTCTGAATGTGTGTGTGTGTCTGAATGTGTGTCCGAGTGAGTGTCCGAATGTGGTGTAAAAATGTTTGCAGAGCACAGATGCTGAACTAAATGTAGTCAACATTAGCCCCGGTGAAGTCAGCAATAGGCCCTGAGCGGTTGCTGAAGAAGACAGTAGGAAAGTCTGAGGAGGGGGACATACACCTCCCCTCAGTGTGTATTTATTAAAATCTCCCTGCTGCAAAACTAGTGCAGAAAACCGCGTCAGATATATCAGGGTCTCGCACAGGGATTTTGTGCCTTACACACAGATTATGCATTTTTAAAAAGGGTCTCCTAAATACAATCATTCACAACCTCATTTTCTGTTATAGTCTGTGCTATGCGAGGTCGTGGGTAACACTGCGAGATTAGGTAAGGAGCAGGTGCGTTTGTAGTTCACGGAACCACTTCTTTTTAAAAGATGTTGTAGATATTTTTTCATGTGCGGTGCAATTTGCAGATTAAATAGTCAAAGCTGTGCAATCTCAATGTCACCACATGCATTGCAACCCAAGCGGCTACAGTTATTCCCTGTCCAAATTGTTAGCCCTGATCCCATGCAGACTGTCTCCCAATTTTGATTTGTTTTAGTTTGAATAAATTCCATTTTACTTTGCCATTTTTACCAATAATAATTTTTTTTCATATAGCGTATTTCTCCCAACGGGACACAAAGCGCTTCCCAATTACAGTACAGCGCGCGGTACGCAGCACGTAGGAATGTTACAGACACAGCCCCTGCCCAGATGAGCTTACAATCTGTGCTTTTGGTGCCTGAGGCACAGGGAGATAAAGTGACAAGGAGCCGACACCAGGATTTTAACCAGTTTCCCCCTGCTTCAAACTCGGTGTCTTTGTTTACAGGCAGTGTCTTTACTCACCGAGCCGCTCTTTCAGCCCTTAATCTCAGCGCATGATCCAGCAATTGTTTTGCCTTGAAGAAATGTTGATGTAACAACACTTTTTGTGTGTCCTCTTTAGTTGTGATTAAAAGCACAAGCAACTATTTCTGGCCTCGGTCACTGCCACATTGGAATTGCTGCTGCATTCTTTCCTTCGTTTGGTATGGGCCCCTAACTAAGATACAAAGGGAGCTACAGATAGAAGGGAATTCGCATCGAGGTGTCTACCGCTGCAGGAAAGAGTCTTATGCAATATCACCACTTAGTGAACATGGGCTTAAATATTCGGGGTTTGTTTTTCATACTGTGCTTTTGCTTGTACAGAAGGCTTTTATTTATTTTTTTAAACAAATCTTAAAGGATGAAGAAACCCTAACATTTGGTAGAGAGGCTGTTACTTGGCGTTTCACTTTATTGCAATTCCAAAGCATGTTGCTGAATAGGGGTGGGACTTCAAAGCAGCAGAACATTTTTTTTTTAAGTAGGCGGGAAGCAGGGGGTCGCCGGAGCTGAACCCCATTCATTTCAGCTCTGAGAACCCCCCTCCTTGAGGAAGGGGGGGAGGGGTAGGGTGGGCAGTAGCAACGCCACAGGTTTAAAGCTCCCGGTCACATGGACCAATAGGAAGCCACAAGGGATGATGTCATGGCTGCTTATTGGCCTGCGTGACACGGGAGCTTTAAAATCAACCATTTCGATAGCCCCAGTTAGCCAAACCGCAGCTGCTACCATCTCGGGTAGTATCTCTGGAAGCACAGGGGTCCCCAGTTCTGAAATTAACGCTGTTCAGCTCTGGAGATTCCCTGCTTCAATCCTATGCAAAAAAAATAAAATAAACGATGTAACCAGGTTCCCCCATTCGCTCCGCAACCCCCGTTACCTCCGCTGTTGGTGGGGGCTGCCGGAGCCAAGCGGCAGCCCCGCCGGCGTTCCTGGAGGGTGGGGGCCGAGCAGGGAGCACTCCGGTGCTCGGAAGGTCCCCGGCGGCTCCCGCGAGGGGCGCCACCATTGTTGAAGAAGATGCGCATGCGCAATGGGTCAGGTCGGCTGTTGGCCACTGCGGAGGTTGGCGCATGCGCCGAGGAAGTGCGAGCGAGGCAGCCATAGGGGAGAATAGCTCCCCAGAGATACAGCCCCCAGGGTGCACAGGGGCAGAGTCAGGTAACGCCAGGTATCCAATAGGGCTGTAGTATATCCCTGCTCAGGGATACATTTTGCGGGCTTGGAGCACGCTAGTTAGTCGGCGTCAGGAGCAGCTAAGGGAAGGAGGTAGGGTGCAGGAGTCAGTGACTCCCTGCACTAGGCCAGAAGCCCCCTAGGCCCCAGATAGCCCTGAGCCAACAGTAGTTCAGTGTTGTAGGGACAGGACCCAGGTTAGGGACCCTGCCCCTTACTACACAGAGTCAGTTAGGGACACAGCGGACGCCGCACGTCCATCCAGAGGTTTGGGCTCAGACCTCCGCTATCGCTGCAGTAGCCATCCGGGTGGGATCGCCCTGGACGGTAATTCCTGTATTCGTCAGCCTTCGGATCCTTTGTGAAGCTCCTTGGCAGGCCCGGGCACTGGAGTGCTCGCCAGGTAACCATCAACAAGTGCACCAACGATCCTACATATATTATTATTACAGGACCAGTGGCTGCGCAGTCACACATATCTCCCTTTAAGGGTGCGGGACATATTGTGTGGGGTTATTGGACACGGGGTGGGATCACCCGGTGTAGGTGGGAGCGTCCTGCGAGATGCAGTAGTCAGTGTCTCCTCTAGAGAGGGACACCTGTTGATTTATGAATAAGTACATGCTATGCAGTAAAGCCAGTCCTGTTTTACAACTGTTTGCTTAATGTGATTGTTTCCTGTGAGGGCCTCCTCCCACTCCGTTGGGATCCCTCCCAGGTGGAGACGTTGCACCACGAGATCGTATTATATGTATGTACCCCAGGCTCCCCAAGCGGAGGCTTAGGCTCCTGAGAGCCACACAGGTTACACAGCACGGTAGTAGCGTCTGTATTCACAGGGAATACCCGTTACAACAATAAATAAGAAAAGAAAAGCAGGATTACTGCTTGTAACTCTGTGCATATTTGGAATACTTACTATATGTTCATGAATTCTGACAGAGGTGAATTTCCCCAAACCATAGCTAGTAACTGTTGTCTTTTTCCTCTCCAGAGGATCCTGTGATGTTCATTACGACACGCAGAAGCCTCCAGCAGCGCAGGAGTTACCTTTCTGAGATGAACACAAGCAAGAAAACCGCTCTCCCTTTGCAGGGCCAGTGTCCGTTACACATGCTGTTCAATCAATAGAAGCTTTCACTCGCTCTGACATTGGAACACTTGGCTTTCTGTGCCCAGCAGTCTAGACTACTAATTTAGACAGCGCTGTATGTCAATTGGCCTAATTGAAACAATGGGGAGAGTTCATTAGAGTTCAAGTTCTCCTGCTGGTCTCTGCCTTCTTGTGGTCTTGGACCAGATTATGAATGGAAAGAGTATTAAAGTGTCTCCAATCCTGGTTTGCCCAGTTTCTAGTCATTAAATGGATTATTTTAGTGCTGTACATTGTTATTTAATGCTTTGCAAGTGCGTTGTAGCAATGAGGTTGTATAACGTGGACTCCGCACTAGCGCTTTTATCTCTCTCTGTTAATGTTAGATTTAAATACTACTGTATGGGCGTTGACAAGCGGTGTCTGTGTTATTCGGATATGTGCAGAAATGCAGACTCTTTTAGTGCTGCTTATAAAGATTTTTGAAACACATTGACAAGTTTGTCCTTAACACATTTTTTCTAATCAGTGTCGTTTTGTTTGGCTGTGGGTAAATGCTAATTGTTGGAAGAATGGTGAACAAACATTAAAAAAATATACATCAGATTTTAAGCCACTTAGATTTTACGAGTGTTTACAAAATGCCATGGTAGTATTGTAATAATAATAATAATAACTCTATATAGCGCTTAGGGTTGCCAGGTGGCTTGTCCAAAAATACTGGACACAATGGCGAAAGTCGCGATGCGCGAGAATCGTTGGTGGGGAAGAATGTTATTTATAAATGTTCTGACTATGTCATTGTTTCTAAATTTCCCTCCAAGTATTTACCAATTTGCCCTTCCTATGTTTTTTTTTTTTAGGAAATAGATATGAAATTGTTCAAATTGGTGCAAATTGGTGCACGCTTGGAGTGAAATTTAGAACAAATGACGTAATGGTCAGATCATTTATAAATAACTGACCTGCAGTCATACTGTACATGCCGGCCAATACTAATCTTACTGCTCCTCCCACAAATTCCTAGATTGTTACACCCCTCCTCATCCTCTCTCCCCTTATCCTCTCACCCCCTCGTCCTCTCACCCACACCCCTCATCCTCCCTCCCTTCATCCTATCTCATCCCCCCTCCCTTCCTCCTCTCACCCCCCTCCCTTCA